>NW_021703771.1:27587392-27660893 GCF_005190385.1 Monodon monoceros
TTTTTTTTATCCAGTGTATCATATCCAGTTAACAAACAAAAGCTAAAAGAAAACATACTCAAAGGCAGACAGTCAGACAGGAGCCTGCACAAGTTGGTGAGATTTACCTATGGGAGCTTGACTAGGTTTTCACAGAAACTATCAGAGAAAACCCCTCTCAGGCTTCAGGCAGGGAACGAGGAAGAGGAGCTATTTTTAAATGTACCAGGGCATTTGGTTTTTCTTAACAAGACCTGCCCTCAGGGGAAACCAGTTAACCAGAGTCTAAGCTGCTGGTGTTTATTAGAGCCTAACTGACCTGGGGGGAAAAAAACATGCAACGCTGCTAGCTCTAATTTTCTACTTGGAGAGAAGAAAATACCCAGTACTAGTGCACTTTAGCTATTTTGTCCCATCTAAGGAAGGGTGGGGATGAGAAGCTCTCTGTGCAGTTCATACTCCAGAAGCATAAGCAGACTAAAAATCTGAGACCTTATAGTAGAGCTTTCTCTCCCTCCACAACTTGCTACTACATTAGTAAAAGCCTAGCTACAGAAGTTTCTTTAATCCAGTACAATATAGTTACCAAAAAAGCAAAGACAAAAACAAGACATACTCAAAGGCAAAACCACAGATTCAAGAGACAAAGTGAGCATCAGAAAGAGACCCCAAAATGGCACTGATGTTGGAATTATCAGACCAGGAATTAAAAAAAAAAACTAGGATTAGCATGCTAAGGGTTCTCCTGGATAAAGTAGATAGAATGCATGAACACATGGGTGATATAAGAACAGAGATGAAAATTCTAAGAAAGAAGTAAAAGAAATGCTAGAGATCAAAAACACTGTAACAGAAATGAAGAATCTTTGTCAAACTAATTATTAGCAGATTAGACACAGCTGAGGAAAGAATTTCTGAGCTTGAGGTTATCTAAATAGTAATCACCTACACTGAATAAAGCAAAGAGACTAAGAAAAAAAAAACAAAACATAAGATAATATCCAACAGCTGTGGAACAAGTGCAAAAGATATGACATTAGGTTAATAGGAATTCCAGAAGGAAAAGCAAGAGAGAAAGGAGAAGAAGCAATATTTGAAACAGTAGTGACTGATAATTACCCCAAATACCAAACCACATATCTAGGAAGCTTGGAAAACAACAAGGTAAATGCCTAAAACTTTCCCCTAGACATATAAGTTTTAAATTATAGAAAATAAAGGACAAAGAAAAAATCCTGAAAGAAAAGAAGCTGGGTGGGGAGGGGTACTTACCATAGAGATAATTATAGATGACTTCTCAGAAACATGCAAAGAAGACCATAGTGGAGGAAAATATTGAAAATGTTGAGGAAAAAACCCATCAGCCTAGAATTCTTTACCCTGCAAAACTATCTCTCAGAAATAAAAAATAAAGACCTTCCCAAACAAAAATTGAGGGAATTTGTTACTAGAACACTGCCTCATTAAGAGATGTTAAAAGAAATTCTTTAGAGAGGAGGAAATTATGTAGGTACAAAACTTGGATCTCTGTAGAGGAAGCGTATCAGAGAAAGGGATAAGTGAAGATATAATAAAAATTTAACTGTTTCTAGATTGAGCTAACACATAAAAATTTGTTCAATATATTAATAGCAACAATGCATATGAATAAGCAACATGAATAAAAGCAATGATATAAGGGGCAAAACGGAGGAATAAAAATTTTTTTTATTGTAAGGTACTCAAACTACCTGTGAAGTAGTACAAGGTTATTTGAAAGTATACTTGGATTAGTTGTAAATGTATATTGCAAACTCTAGTGCAGCCATTTAAAAAACTGAAAAAAATAAATACATTTGATATAATGAGAGGAGAGAAAATGGAATCAAAGTGCTCAATTCAAACCACAAATAGCAGAGAAAAGTGAAAGATCAAAGTAGGAACAAAGATCAAAGGCAACACATAGAAAACACTAACAAATATGGGAGGTATTAACACAACTATATCAATAATCATTTTGAATATCAGTAGTCTAAGTGTTCTAATTAAAAGAGGCTGTCGGAATGGATCAAAAAATAAGACACAACTATATGTTGCCTATAGATAAATATTAAGACACTTACAGATTAAAGGAAAATGGATGAAGATAGGTATAACATGCAGACAACAAAAGTGAAGGCAGCTATGCTGGTCTTTGGACAGAGTACACTTCAGCACAGGAAAGTATCAGGAATAAATAGGGTCATTACATAATGATAAATGGGTCAATTCTCCTAGAAGACATAACAATTCTCATGGTGTAATATATGTACCTAACAAAAGAGTGTCAAATTTTACAAGGCAAAAACTGAGAGAACTCCACGGAGAAATAAATGAACCCACTTTATGGGTGGAGACTTCTTCACTCCTGTAATCAAAAATGGAGAGATCCAGCAGGCAGAAAATCGGAAAGGACATAGTTGAACTCGAAAACACCATCAATCAACAGGACAATTGACATCTACAGATTACTTTATCCAGCAACAGCAGAATACATGTTATTTTTAAGCTCACATGAAACACTGACCAAGGTAGACCCTATTCTGAGCCATAAAACACAAATTTAAAAGAATGAATTTCATACATCTGCTCTCATTCAACAATGGAATTAAACTAGAAGTCAGTAACAGATAGCTGAAAAATCCCCAAATACATAGAGATTAAATAACACACTTTTAAATAATGCTTGGGTCAAAGAAGAAATCTCAAGAAAAGCTAAAATATATATTGAAATCAATGAGAACAAAAATATAATTTATCAATATTTGTGGAATTCAGAAAAAAGCAGGGCTTAGGAGGATATTTTTATCATTGAATGTATACCCAATAGCAATTAGAGATTTCAGCATACATACAGAAAACCCATCGAAAATCACTATCACAACACATCACTGTGTGGTCGGTTCATTGAGGATACAAAAATGTCCCTAAAAAAAATGATTCTAGGGGCTTCCCTGGTGGTGCAGTGGTTGAGAGTCCGCCTGCCGATGCAGGGCACATGGGTTCGTGCCCCGGTCTGGGAAGATCCCACATGCCGCAGAGCAGCTAGGCCCGTGAGCCATGGCCGCTGAGCCTGAGTGTCCGGAGCCTGTGCTCCGCAACAGGAGAGGCCACAACAGTGAGAGGCCCATGTACCGCAAAAAAAAAAAAAAAAAGATTCTCTGCCTACATGAGAAATGTGTATTCTGCCAATTTTTCAGTCAGCTGTCCCATGAGAGGCATTGAGCACAGCAATATTATTTTCTTGAAAGAGAAAGTAGGCTCAGCAGAAATTCATGTAAAAAGCACATTCCTGCAGTGGCTGTAACCTATTAAGATTTCTTCTAGTCTCAGCTCTTTCTCCTCTCCCTTAAACCTTCTGAATGTCTGATGCTAATTCACATCAACAGTATCTCTTCCAGGTTGAGCACTATAAACATTCTAAAAAAATAGATTCTAATAGAAGTGCCCAAATAGAGATGTAAAAATGTAGGGAAAGAATCCACTTCTTTACAGGCAGAGTCAAGGTGAAGTTAGAGTCTTGAATATTTTGCATCCATTCATAGACAAATAGGAAAAAACTATATGAACGCTATGTAAGGGTTCTGAAATGTGTAAGAAGATAACCTATAAGAGATAAAGAACACACTTTAGAATATTTACTATATAAAATAGAAATAAATGTTAGGCACCAGATGGTTTACAATCTGAAGGGAAAAACAAAGTAAAACAACATAGTACAAAAAAAGAAGAAAGATGAGATAAAATTATATATGAGATGAAAAATAAAATGACTTTTTTAAGTCAGAAAGCATATAATTGAAGGCATTAGAAACAAACTACAGGATTAAAATTTCATAAAAATAAATCATAATTTGAGGAGATATTTGAGAGACTATTTCTGAATATTAAGAAAAGGAAAATGAATGAAAATTGGTCAAGAGAAGTTGAGAAACCCAGGAAGGCAAGAGGAAGATAAAAATAGATACTTTGGAATAGAACAGAATAAGTGGAGAGGAAGCGATCAAGATGGCAAAGAGGATGTGGAGCTCACATCCATTCATGAAAACATCAAACTCATATCTACATGTGGAAAATTCTCACTGAAAACTAAGTGGAAACTAGCAGAAGGACTCCTGTACAACCAAGGCTATAAGAAAGATACATATGTAATTGGTTAGGAAGGAAAGAAAAGAGACCTAGTCTGGACCTTTGCCCCTAGGAGGGGACTCCGAGGAAAAGGGAGATTGCAGGTGTGAACATTCACCCACCCTAGGGAGTGAGCAGGACAAGCCATGGACTGGGCTTCCCAGTTCTGGGGTCCTAGTGGAGGACACAAGAACCCTTGGCTGATTGTAGGACCTATGGAACGGAAAGAAAGAAGACTGAACTCTGCTCATGAGAAACACATACACACACACACTGGCTTGACCCCAAGGCAAGGCAGAGAGAGGTCTGCTCTAGAAGCTGCAGGGTTTCCCACCTCCACCTTGCTGCAAGCCCCAGCCCAAAATGAGTGAATGCTCCAGCCCCACTCACTCCATGACACAGCACAACAATGGATCTGGAGCGACCAGGGAAAAGAGTTGACCTTGGGACACAGAGGTGACCCAGTCCCAGGGGAAGCCCAGGTGGGGTGGTGACAGCAATTGTTGGCACTTCCTCAAGTAGTGTCCCAGAAGCAGCCCAAATTTCTGATGGCAGCAGCTCACAGCTCTGCCACAAGCCACAGAGAAACCACACGGGCCTCACCTCCCCTGCAGAACGGTTTCACACAGAGTGAGAGCAGCAGAAGCTGGGGACACTGACGAGACATGAGAGACAACGGGGACTTGTCCCTGAGGCAGGGTGGACAACAGTCAGATCCAGAGAGGGCTAGGTATCCTGAGAGCACTTCACCATATGCCCCAGCCCAAACCAAGCAAATGGCCCCACTCAGTCTACACCACAGTCAGGCACCTGATCTGGGGTGGCAGGGATGAGAGAAAAGACTCGACCATGGGCTGTGTCTGAGTGGAGCTGAACATGCCTACACAGGCAATGCACTGGACCTCTGCATGTGCGTATGCCCCACTTGCTTAAGCGCTCCCCTCCTATGGGGCAAAGAACCTGGTATGGGGAAGGGAAAAACACACACATAAAGGGAACAGAGCCAGCTCCAGCCTGAAACCTCAGGGCTTCTGCTCCAGCAACTTGGGCTCAGACCCTCCCCATGACAGGGCAGTGGTGGCCACTGAGAGGAAGTTCCACCTCATACTTGGTGCCAGCCCCTCCATTTCCAGTCCAATGCCCTACCAACATGATAACTGCCCATACACCCCAAGGAAAGATGTGACTGGCATCCACCTCCAATCCAGCCATCCCACCAAATGCACTGGGCACATGCAGTCTGCATTGGGACACTCACACTTAAGAACACCCCTACAAGAGCACAATAGGAAACTGTTTCACCTAAATTCGTAGAAGAGAAAGTTAAAATCATAAGGCAGAGGAACTACATTGAGTTGAAAGAGCAAAAGAAAACCCCTGAAAAGATAATGAAAGAGAAATAAAAATCTTACCAGAATAAAAATTCAAAACATTGGTAATAAAATGTTAACTAAACTGAGGAAAATAATTGATCTAAATACTGAATATTTTAACAAGGAACTAGAAAATATAAAAAATACCCAATCAAAAACAAGTAATTCTTTATCTGAAATTTTAAAAAAACACACTAGAAGGAATGAAAATAGTAGACTGACACAGAAGAATGTATATGTGTCCTGAAAGAATAATGGAAATCACCGAATCAGAACAGAAGAAAAACAATTTAAAAAATGAAAGCAACTTAAGAGATGGCTAGGATAACATTAAGCATTCCAACATTTGCAATATAGGGGTTCCAGAAGGGCAAGAGAGAGAGAGAAGGGGATCAAAAACGCATCTGAAGAGGGCTTCCCTGGTGGCGCAGTGGTTGAGAGTCCACCTGCCGATGCAGGGAATACGGGTTCGTGCCCCTGTCCAGGACGATCACACATGCCACGGAGCAGCTAGGCCCGTGAGCCATGGCCGCTGAGCCTGCGCATCCGGAGCCTGTGCTCCGCAATGGGAGAGGCCACAGCAGTGAGAGGCCCGCGTACGACAAAAAAATAAATGTATCATAGCTGAAAAATTCCCAAACCTGAAGAAGGAAACAGATATCTAGGTACAGGAATCACAGAAAATCATAATAATATGGACACCCCCACCAAAAAAAAAAAAAAAAAACCCACACCAAGACATATCAAAATTAAAATAGCAAAAGTTAAAGAGATAATTCTAAAGGCAGCAAGAGAAATACAGTCATATCCAAGGGAATTACCATAAGGATATCAGCTGATATTTCCACAGAAACTTTGCAGACCAGAAGGGAATAACATATATATTCAGGGTGCTAAAAGGGAAAAACCTGAAATCTAGCATATTCTACCCAGCAAGATTATTGTTTAGAATAGAAGGAGAGATAAAGAACTTCCCAGACAAGCAAAAACTAAAAGAATTCATCAATACTAAACCTACCCTAAGAGAAATGTTGCAAGGTCTTCTCTAAATGGAACAGAAATAAGAATCTGTAGAAAAGGAAAAAACCCACTAGGAAAGACAAAAATATAGTAAGGATTAAAGATCACTTTAAAAAACCAGTAGGATAACACAACATTGTAAAGCAACTATACTCCAAAAAAATTAAAAAAGAAAAACAGAAAAGCCAATAGGTAGATTAAGAGAATAGTGTACAATCAACTATAACTAAAATAAACAGTTAAGGGATAAGTATGAAGGTGTAAAATGACATCCAAAACACAAAATGTGGGGATAAGGAGTAAAAATACGGATCTTTTCACACGTGTTTGAACATAAATGACTACTAGTTTAAAACAGGGTCACAGGGATGGTTCAACCAAAGAAATACCTACCTGCTCAGCATATTTCTGACCTTTTAACACAGATAAGATAGATGACAAACAAAATGAGTAGTTAAATCCTACAGTATATTGAGATGTGACAAATGTTATAGGAAAAGTAAAGCAGAGAGGAGGGGTAGGGAACGTAGGGGACTGCAATTTATTAAAACAGGGGCCTGGAAATTCTTGCATTTGCAGCAACATGGATGGACCTAGGGTCATTCACTAATATCATGCTTAGTGAATTAAGTCAGACAGTGAGAGAAAAATAATGTATAATATAACTTACATGTGGAATCTAAAAAATAGTACAAATCAGTGTATATGCAAAACAGAAACAGACTCACAGATACAGGAAACAAATTAGTAGTTACCAAGGGCAGAGGGAAGTGGGCGAAGAGCAAATTAGGGGTATGGGATTAAGAGATACAAACTACTGTGTATAAAACAGATCATCAACAAGGATATATTGTATAGCACAGGGAATTGTAGTCATTACCCTGTAATAACTTTTAATGGAGTATAATCTGTAAAAAATACTCACTATGCTGTACACCTGTATCTAATATAACTTTGTAAATTAACTATACTTCAATGAAAGAAAGCTTACATAGCTCTAGCATCAGAAAAAAAAAGAAAAAAAGAAAAAGTGGGAAACACATTTCAAAAATCTAAGGAAAAAAAATGGTAAATTTTTAAATTCCTGAATCTGTAACTGGCAAGGGTTCACCAAAGCAGGCATTATTATTAAAAAGTTATTAACAGGACTTCCAGTTTCCTGTTCAGTCTGTTAGAAACTTAGAAGCTGTCGCTCCATCCTAACAACAATCAAAAAGCTGAACAACCTGAAAAAGCAACAACTCTTCTTAGATCCTTGCGGGGGGGGGGGGGGGGGGGGGGGGTGGTAACAAATCAAACTATTGTTCCAAAATTGGAGATATTCACAAGCAAGTACAGAGAGTTACAACTTACCTGAGCAGAAAATCACAAGCTGAAACTTCCACAAGAACCAGTGCTGCAGTAGGAAAGCCTTATAATTGATGAATTTCTGGAAGCCCACTGTAGACAACTTTGAGATTTAAACGCTCCAGGAAACCTAGTCAGAGAGGAGCCTCCACAAATTGGTGACATTTACCTCTGGGAGCTTGACTAGGTCTTCACAGTAAATATCAGAGAAAACTCCTCTTGGGCTTCCAGCAGGGAAAGAAGAAGAGGAACCATTTTGAAATGTAGCAGGGCATTTTGCTTTTCCTGAGAAGGCCTGCCTTCAGGGGAAACTAGTTAACCAGAGTATAAGCTGCTGGGGTATTATTAGAGACTAATGGACCTGGGAGGGAAAATATGCAACCTGCTGGCTCTAATTTTCTACTTGAAGAAAATACCCAACACCAGCCCACTTTAGCTATTCTGTCCCACCTGAGGGAGGGTGGGGATAGAAGCACTACATGCAGATCACAGTCCAGAGGCATGGGCAGGCTAACATACTGAGACCTGACTACAGCACTATAGTAAAGCTTCTTCTTCTTCCACAACTTACCACTATATTATTCAAAGCCTACTTACAGAAGTTTCTTTTATCCAGGGTATCATGTTCAGTTACCAAACAAAAAGAAAATCAAGACATACTCAAGGGCAAAAACACAGATAGAAGGGACAAAGCAAGCATCAGAACCAGACACGAAAATGGAAATGATGTTGGAATTATCAGACCAGGAATTTAAACAACTAGGATTTGTATGCTAAGGGTTCTAATGGATAAAGTAGATAGCATGTATGAATACATGGGTGATATGAAAGCAGAGATGAAAATTCTAAGAAAGAGCCAAAAAGAAATGCTAGAGATCAAAAACTCTGTAACAGAAATGAGGAATACTTTGATGAGCTAATTATTAGCAGACTGGACACAGCTGAGGAAAATTTCTGAGCTTGAGGATATCTAAATAGTAATCTCCTACATTAAAAAGCAAACAGCAAAAAGACCAAGAAAAAAAACAGAACAAAATATCCAGGAGCTGTGGCACAACTGCAAGGTTGTGACATATGGGTAATAGGAATACCAGAAGGAAAAACAGGAGAGAAAGGAGTAGAAGCAATATTTGAAACAGTAATAACTGATAATTACCCCAAATGCCAAACCACATATCCAGGAAGCTTGGAGAACAATAAGCAATGTAAATGCCAAAAAACTTCACTAGCTATATTTGTTTAAAATTACAGAAAATAAAGGACAAAGAAAAAATCCTGAAAGAAAAGAAGCTGGGGAGAGGGTACTTACCATAGAGATAAACATAACAATTATATCTGAAGTCTCCTCAGGAAGCATGCAAAGAAGATGAGAGTAAAATGTTCAAACTGTTGAGGAAAAACAAACAAAACCCTCACCAACCTAGAATTCTGTACCCTGCAACATTATCTTTCAGAAATGAAAAATAAAGACTTTCCCAGACAAACAAAAATTGAGGGAATTTGTTACTAGTACACTGCCTTGCAAGAGATGTTAAAAGAAGTTCTTTAGAGAAGAGGAAATTACATGAGTACGAAACTTGGATCTCCATAGAGGAAGAGTATCAGAGAAAGGGATAAATGAAGACAAAAGAAAACTTTTAATTTTTCTAGATTGTGCTAACATAACAATTTATTCAAAATAATAATAGCAGCAATGCATATGAATACGCAACATGAAAGCAGCAATGATACAAGGGGCAAAATGGAGGAATTAAGATTATTTTGTTATCGTAATGTACTCACGCTACCTGTGAAGTGGTATAATGTTATTTGAAAGTATACTTGGATGGGTTGTAAATGTATATTGCAAACTATAGGACAGCCATTTTTAAAAGTGTAAAAAATAAGTAAAATTGATATGATAAGAGAGGAGAGAAAATGTAATCAAAATGCTCAATTAAAGCCACAAAAGGCAGAAAAAGAGTAGAAGATCAGATTAGGAGCAAAGATCAAAGGCAACATGTAGAAAACACTAACAAATATGGTAGATATTAACACGGCTATACCAATAATCACTTTGAATATCAATAGTCTAAATGTCCCAATTAAAAGACAGAGGTTGTCAGAATGGATCAAAAAATAAGACACTACCTGTTGCCTATAGTTTAAATATTAAGATACTTACATATTAAAGGTAAATGGATGAAGAAAGGTATAACATGCTGACAAAAAAAAAAAATGAGAGGATAGTTATATTGGTTTTTGGACAGAGCACACCTCAGAGCAAAAAAGTATAAGAAATAAAGAGGGGCATTATGTAATAATAAAGGGGTCAATTCTCCTAAAAGACATAACAATTCTCATGTGTATGCATCTAACAAGAGAGTGTCAAATTCTATGAGGCAAAAACTGACAGAACTCCGAGGAGAAATAAATGAACCCACTTTAGAGTTGGGACTTCATCACTGCTATTAAAAATGGAGAGATCTAGGACGCAGCACGTCAGAAAGGACATAGCTGAAGTCAACAACGCCATCTGTCAACAGGATATAATTGACATCTATAGATTACTTTATCCAGCAACAGCAGAATACACGTTATTTTCAAGCTCATATGGAACACTGACCAAGGTAGACTGTATTTTGGGCCGTAAAACACAAATTTAAAAGAATGTATTTCATGCATTTGCTCTCATTCAACAGTGAAATTAGACTAGAAATCAATAACAGCTGAAAAATCCCCAAATACATGGAGATTAAACAACACACTTTTAAATAATATGTGGGTCAAAGAAGAAATCTAAAGAGATGCTAATAATATTTTGAAATCAATGAAAACAAAAATATAACTTATGAAAATTTGTGGAATTCAGCAAAAGTAGGGCTTTCAAAGAAATTTATAGCATTGAATGTATATCCTAGCAAAGAAGAAAGACCTCAAATTAATTATCTAAGCTTCTATGTTAGAAAACTAGAAAAACAAGATCAAATTAAATCCAAGGTAAGCAGAAGGAAGTAAATATTAAGAATTAGAGCAGAAACAATAAAATTTAAAACCGAAGATCGATAGAGAAAATCAATGAAACCAAAAACCAGTTCTTTGAAAAGAGCAACAAAATCAATGAGCTAACTAAGAAAAAAAGAGAGAGGATACAAATTACTAATATCAGAAATGAAAAAGGGGTTATCACTGCAGATTCCATAAACATTAAAAGTATATTAAAGGAATACTCTGAACAATTCTATGCCCACAAATTTGATGAAATGGACCGATCCCTTGATCGACAATATGCCATTAGACAGGGGCTAAATGGAGGAATTAAGGTTATTTTGTTATTATAAGATACACTAACTGTGAAGTGGTATAATGTCATTTGAAAGTATACTTGGATTAGTTGTAAATGTATACTGCAAACTCTAGGACAGTGATTTTAAGAAGTGTAAAAAACAAGTAAAATTGATATAATGAGAAGAGAATAATGGATAATCTGAATAGCCCAATAACTATTAAAGAAACTGAATCAACAATTAACAAATTTCCAAAAGAGAAAGCCCTAGGACCACAGAGATTCACTGTTGAATTCTACCAAACATTTAAGGAATAAATTATACAATACTCTTCAATGTCTTCCAAAAGATAGAAGCAGAGAGAATAATTCTCAGCACATGGATGTTCATAATAGTTTTATTCATAGCTGCCAAAACATGAAGTTATTTACCAATGAAGATATCCTTTGGTAGATAACTGAATAAATAAATTGTGGTACTGCCAGCAATGAAATATTATTTGTTACTAAAAAGAAATATTTTATCAAGCCTTGAAAGGACATGGAGGAACCTTGGAAGTATTTTACTATTTGAAAGGAGCCAATCTGAAAAGGCTGGCTGAAATCATACATACTGTATGAGTCCAACTATGTGAGATTCTGGAAAAGGCAAAACTACAGAGACAATAAGATATCATAAAGGTGTATATATGCCATTATACATTTGTCTAAACCCATATAATGTACACACCAAGTGTGAACCCCAATGGAAACTATGAGTGCAAATAATGTAACAATGTATGTTCATGGGCTGTAACAAATACACCACTTTTATGTGCGTTTTTATGAGGGGAAGAGGCTGTGTGTTCGTGGGGGTAGGGGGTATATGAGAATTGCCTGTACTTTCCACTCAGTTTTGCTGTGAACCTAAAGCTAATCTAAAAATTAAAGCATATTGATTGATAAAAAATTTTAAAATAAAATTACTAACACGTTAGTGGACATTTGACAATTACCTCCCCAGTATCCATTACCCTTTTTCCTCTCTAATTCCTACACTAATTTCTGAGTCATATAGTATGGGTCTGATTACTCCTATCCTCAGTTCAACTTCTAGCTCTAGTAAGAACATGCTGGCTACTTAGTTCTGGCTGCTTAGTTCTGAACCTTCTTTCTCTCTTTTGGAAGTGATAGCAACAAGAAGGGGGGAAAGCACAGACTCCAAGACAACTTTCAAGTTACTCCCAAGTATGGAGCAGAAGAAAAATCCACAGACTCCATATTACCTCTAAGTATGGTCTAGGATACTTGAAAGAGCAGCAGGACCTGTGCAAGAACCACCCGGTGTGGCAGAGATTGAGGACTCTGGTAGTGGCCAAGCATTGGTAGATCTCAGAAATCTCCACCAAATATATTAAATAAGAGGAATTGAGTTGTATGCAGAACTGAGATTAAATGAGAGAAATCCTTGGAGGAGATGGAGAAACGTATGCAGAAAATGTGTGAATAGACAGAGGTAAAGTATCTAAGAAAACACTTTTTTCTAAAAGAGAAGTGAACATTTGGGAAAATGGACACAGTCTCTCTTGGAAACCTAAGTCAGAAAAAATTCCCTATAACACCAGGCTGCTGAAGAAAGCATTCAGTCCTCCAACTTCAAAATGTTAGCTATAGGTTTCTTGTAGATGATTTTTATCAGGTTGAGATATCCCTTCTAAATTTCTAATTTAGAGATATTTTAAAAAATAAATGAGTGTTGAATTTTGTCAAGTGCTTTTTATGTGCCCTATTGAGATGTCTATGTGGTTGTTTTACTTTTTTCCCCTGCAGATTTGGTGTAATGCACTGATTGATTTTCAAATGCTAAGCCAATCTTGCATTCCTAGGATAAACTCCACTTGGTTGTGATTTACAATTGCCTTTTACATTCCTGATTTGATTTGTTTGATTTGATAAGAGCTTTGATGTCCATGCTGATGAGTTTTATTTTCTTAAGTCTCTGCAGATTTGGGTATTATAATTATTCTGACTTCATGAAGAAAGTTAGAAAATATTCCTTCTTCCTCCATTCTCTTAAAGTGCTTTTGTGCTTTTGTAGAATTGATATTTTCTCTTGCTGAAATATTTAATTGAATTCAAAAACTCTGTCCCCAGAGTTTTCTATTTAGAGAGATGCTTGAGAAAAAAATTAATTTGTACAACAGTTATTCAGATTTTCAGATTTTTATGTTTTCCTGTTATTTATGTTTTAAAGGAAATTTATATTTCTAACTTGTTCTATTATAAATTTCTAAATTGCTGTATTTGTTCATGTAAGTTTTCATAAGATTCTTTTACTATGCTTCTAATATTTCTAATATCTCTAGTCATCTCTTTTATTCCTGATACTGGTAATTTGCTTGCTCTCTCTCTTTTCACACACACACACACACACACACACACACAAATACATACCTTTGTTAAGGGTTTATCAACTTTATTAATCATGTCAAAGAACCAAGTTTTAGCTTTGTTTTTTCTTTTATTTGTGTAGTTTTTATTTCACTTCTTCTATTCTTATCTTGCTTATAATTTGAGATCCTTGGATCTGTAAATTTATGGTTTTCAATAAAATGGGGAGTATTCCATCAAATATTTTTCTTCCCTATCCTTTCTTCAAATATTTTTTTGTCTGCATTTTTCCTTTTTTCCTTCTGCAGCTCTAATTACACATATAATAGACAGTTCAACTCTATTTTGCAGGTCTCTGAAGCTCCATTCACTTTTCTTCAGTCTTTCTTCTCTTTGTTCTTTAAATTGTTTTATACATACAAATGTGTGTGTGTGTATACTTATCCTTTTTTTTAAAGGTTACATCATCTCTTTTCTGCCATTCCCAATGTTTTTAATGCCATAACTTGAGTTTTTCATTTGTTTTTAATTATTTTCAGATGTAACATCTTCATTTTGTACATTTGTGTCAAATGCTGAGATTCTCCATTTGTTCATTCGTTATGACTCACATTGTCTTTGAGTTCTGAAATATATTTGTAACAGCTGTTTGAAAGTCCTTGTCTGATAATTATATTTAGTTCATCTGAACAGTTGGTTCTATTTTTTTCCTTTTCTCTTAAATATGAGACATGTTTTTCTGATTCTCATAAGTTTAATGATTTTTGAGTTTATACTGGACTTTATAAGTAATATTATACTCTGTAGGCTCTGGATTCTGTTATATTACTTGGAAGAGGTTTGTTCTAGTACAAAATCAACTTGACACAGATTCCAAACTGTATCCTCAGCTGTGGCAGCGGCTGAAATCTCTACATCATTATTTAAACTTCCAGCTGCTGCTTTTCAGGCAAGTACACCAGGGTCTCTGCCAAGCATGTGTGATTTAATCAAAGATTTGGAAACTTTTGTGCAGGTTTGGAGTTCACTGCCTCTGCAGCTTCCTGTGTTATACAATCCTCCCCTTACATCTCTGGCTGCCCTCCAAGGCCCCAAAGCTCAACTCAAGCCATTAATAATAAAGCTTTCTTCTACACTGAACTGTATTAAAAATGTCAGGTATCCCTTAGGCAAAAGCAACAAAGTCTAACTTTTCAAGGACAGACAGTTTCTGTTTGTGATCACACTCCAGTACTTTCAAATACTTCTTTTAATATTTTGCATGGCTTGTATAACTATCTAGAAGTTTTTCTCCACTCCCACACCCCTCCAAACTAATCTGCCATTACAGGAAGTCAGAACCTGAGAAATAATATTGTTTTAAGACAAAGGAAATTGATTTCCTAATGAAAGGCTTTAAAAAATTATTTGTATATATACACAGAAATCATAACAAAGTATTCCCAGAACTATAAGCAAATGTCAGTCACACCGTTAAATATAAATGGGCATATTTCCTCTATTAAATGAGAAATACTTTAAGACAGTCTCATAAACCAAAACTTAATAAGATGGTATATTTATGAAACATAGGAAAATAAAGAGATTCCAAGTAGTTAAAAAGAAAATGAGCAAAGGAAAATTTTTATTAGGCAAATACAAACAAAAGATATCAGAAATGTATGATTTTAATATTATATAAGGTAAAATTCAGAACAAAACAGCAAATGAGGTAAAGAGACCCATACTTTAGTACCAAAGAGTCAATTTACACACAATTTTTTTTGTTTTGGATACACAGAAATTTTTAATGGTTCTTAGTATCCATAAGTCATATAACATACTAGCAACCTTTATAAAAGAAATTTACAGGAGATACATGTAACTTAAATTCAGCTTTCTCAGTCCGAGAAAAATCAACTGAAGACAAAGAAATGATATAAAAGGCCCAAATACCACAAGCCAAAAAAAAGAAAATCTCATTCATGTTTACTAATATCAGGACATCATATAGGGAATACAACTTCTTTCCAAATGTTCATTAAACATTCATAATATTTGATTATTTACTTGACATAGAGAAGTTCTTGATAAATCTCTAAAAGTAGAAATAGAATAAAAAATATTCTCTGGTTACAATTTAATAAGAATGGAAATTAATAATTTTAAAACTTGGAAAACAAAGACATCACTCTCCATTGTGAGTTGAAAAAGTAAATCAACTGGGTTTAAGTGGAAATAAAAACTATATTGGGCTTCCCTGGTGGCGCAGTGGTTGAGAGTCCGCCTGCCGATGCAGGGGACACGGGTTCGTTCCCCAGTCTGGGAAGATCCCACATGCCGCGGAGCGGCTGGGCCTGTGAGCCATGGCCACTGAGCCTGCGCGTCCGGAGCCTGTGCTCCACAACGGGAGAGGGCACAACAGTGAGAGGCCCACGTACCGCAAAAAAAAAAACAAAAACAAAAACAAACTATATTTGCAGGATTTCACAAGAACAACATTAAAAATTTTATATTTGAAAATTTGTGGAATAGAGCACAGAGTGCTCAGAAGAAAGTTTATTGCCTTAAATAATTATATGAATGGAAAACAAAATAAGTATCAGAAGGAAAGAATTAAGAAAATAACGATACAATAAATAGAAGGAAAGTAGAATAAAATTGAAGCCAAGCAGAACCCTGTGGGGCCTTCCCAGAGACAGACCACCCCCGACCCTGCAGAAAAACTTTATCTTTCTAGGCCTTCCCTAAGTTCCAAAGAGCAAATTTAGAGAAGTGAGAAAGTGCAGAAACAAAGGAAAACAGTCATGCAAGACAAAATAATAATAGTTTACCCATAAAACAAAGTCAAGGACATTTAGTTCCTCCTTAAGGGCTATAGATAAAATCCTGAGCCATACCCTTTTATTGTTCTGCAGATACTTAAAACCTCCACCAGGTGGAAGAAGTTACCACATGCTGACCACAAAGCACATAGACCCCAGACAGCTTGGACCCAGGTTGATGATGCTCACTCCCAAAATACCACCTGGTTACCTCACCATCAACCAATCAGAAGACTATCCGTGAGTGGATCAGGCATCCTGCAAACCTCTCCCTTACCTTGCCTTTATAAATCCTTCCCCAAAAGCCATCGGGGAGTTCAGGTGTCTTGAGCATGAGCTGCCATTCACTTTGTTTGGCCCCACACTGAGTGCCTTGCAATTAACACTATACCTTCCTTCACCACAGCCCGGTGTTGATAGATTGGCTTTGCTGCCCACTGGGTCAGCTAACCCAAGTTTGGTTTGGTAACAAAATAATTAATATAGAAAAGCATACCTCCCTCACCCTGTGTTTCCTTGTCCCCTTTTTATTTATTGGCTATGGGGAGGAGTGAGGGCATAGTCAGAAAAGACTCCTTATGTCCTGGAGCAAGGGTGTAGGGGTGTCACAGTAACCATGGTCTGTCTCTCTTCCACTGTCTGGGGTCGACTTAATAAAGAGAGAAACTTGGAGAGAAAAAGAAAGAAAAAGAATCATGTATTTGTAAGAAAAACATTTAGAAATAATGAATAAATTAACAAACTGGTTCTTTAGAGGAAAAATTAAATATAAAAGACCAACTAGAAATTTTAAAAGGACAAAAACAAATACTAAAAATAATAAATGTATCAGAGAATCACAAGGAAACAGAAGATATTAATCAACTGATAAATTGTTAGCCTAGAAAGTGGAATAAAAACCACACAAAAAATAGAGTAATAACCATGGAACAAGTACAGAGGAAATTAGGCAGACTTATGAAGAAAAAAGATAAAAGACATTAACTTAAAAAATATATATTAGAAATTAAGACAGGGTATCACTATGTACCTGTAGATATCAAAAAGATAACATGGAAATATTATAATGAAGGTGATGCCATATACTCAACAACTTCAGTGAAATGGACAAATTTTTTGAAAGACACAAATCATCAAAGCTCAAGAAAGAATAAATAGAAATCGAAGCAGTTCTATATGTATTAAAGAAACTGAACACTTTCATTAAAACCTCCCACCAAAGAAAACTCCAGGAACGAATAGCTTCACTAGTGAATTTTACCACATACTGAAGGAAGAAACAATACCAATTCTACAAACTCCTTCAGAAAAGAGAAGAGGAAGGAACACTTCCCAATTAATTTTATGGGGTCGGCATGGCCCTGGGCCCCTCCTTAATCTCAGTACCTTAATTTTCTGGTGGTGAGTTGAGCTATCAACTTTGTTTTTCTTTTTTTTTTTTTTTTTTTACAGTCACCCAGACAATGCTAATAAGCTGCCAGGCTGTGAACCACTGGCATGGTGACTAGGTAGGCTCATACAACTATTCTACTATTCTATAGGTAGTGATGCAACCTGATAAGACTTTCATGGCAAGAATTGTAATATGTATTAAAAGCCCTCAAACAGTTCTTGTTTTTTAAACCCAATTTTAGGAATTTAACACTAAAAATTTGGAAATAACACATTGAAATGTAAGTACAAGAGGGTTTCCTCTATTATTTTATAATTATAACAAGTGTTTTCTTCAATATGTTGTTTAAATAATGTATGGCATGTTCAAACACAAGAATTATTCTTTAAAATGATTATTTACTTTTGTATTTAGTGATAAAAAATATTTGTGATATATTTCTTAATAAAAAAGGAGGTGGCTGACCAAAATAGTAGAGTCTTACATTTTAGAAGGTGGTAAGGGTATATTTATAATTTCATGAAAATGGGAGAAAATCTGGATGGATACATGTCAAGTATTCAGTTATATCTTGGGGTGAATCTGAGTTGATTTAAAGTTATTAAATTAACTTTTTCTTCTCTGTTTTTACTGACTTTTTCTTCTCTGTTTTTACTGACTTTTTCATGAAATGATAATGTATTTCTTGTGTAACTAAGCTAATTCTATAGAAACAAAGAAAGATCACCATGGCTACAGTGTTTAGAAATCAGCTATCATGAAATTTAAGTAATCTAGGTGATGGTAGCAGTGAAGTGGAGAGAAATGACAATATTCAAACGATATTACAAAGGTATAATTAATTGGATTTGACTATGCCAAAATGTAATATATTGGATCTTACTAACTCTTAGACTTTATTTATTTACTAGAAGAGGAAGTAAAAATATCTTTGTTTCACTTAATGTCAGAAGTTTAGGAAGGAGACAAATAGTTATTGTTCTCAATTAAAACCTAAGAAACAAACCCTAAAAAATGTGCAAATGTAATATGTCTGAATTTTTTGTCTTAGGCTTTTTATTTTAAAAGAAATTATCTTCCTTTTCTATAATTCATTTCACTTGTTCAATCTGCCACTCAACCAGCAACTTTTTAAAGATTTCATACATCACACAACTTGAGGGAGACAAAAGAAAACAAGATGTAATCTTTATGTTAGTATCAAATTATTTTTAAAAGCAATAAATTCCTAGACTATTTTGGGTAAAGTGAAGGTTAATTTTGATACAACCGTTGAGATAATTTATCAGCTCTCCGGTCTCCCTCTCCAAATTTTAAAATACCATCTTGTGGCATAAAGGAACAGTGTTGTGGGCTCTAAAATATTCATATTGGCAGCTGTATCACTATAGAAAGCAAAACATTATAGAATTAATTACTCATTTCTCTATGTCATTTTAAGTTATGTACATAGGTGGGTTCACAGAAAGCTCAGGGTTCTAGGGCCTCATTATTGTGACTTTGGCAAATGAGCCAAAAGCTCAACTGAGAGCTGTCTCTTCATCCACTGGCATCACTGTGTGTGCATACCTTTCCCCTGCTTCAGTTATTCAATCTTATCACAGCATTTCTGTCCTTCAAATCTAAACTATTCCAGCTTTCAACATTTGAGGGAATATTATATATCTCTACTGCTTTAATCATTTTGTTTATGCCTACAATTACTTTGAAGTTCAAAGCTAGAATTTGAAAGGGCTATGATCAAAATATAATTAATTAAAAAGAATTCAGTATATGTAGGAATATCTTGAAACATGAAGTTAGGAACTGGTTTAAGTCTCTTTTGAGCATGTGTATGTTTTAAGTCCATAAATATTGGGTTTCAAATTGCAGAGAAACTTTTTTTTTTTTTTTTTGGCGGTACGCGGGCCTCTCACTGTTGTGGTCTCTCCTATTGCGGAGCACAGGCTCCGGACGCGCAGGCTCAGCGGCCATGGCTCAGGGGCCCAGCCGCTCCGCGGCATGTGGGATCCTCCGGGACCGGGGCACGAACCCGTGTCCCCTGCATCGGCAGGCGGACTCTCAACCACTGCGCCACCAGGGAAGCCCGAAACTCTTTTTTAAACCCAAGAAAAGAGGAGGATCGAGTCAATAAAGTTGTGGTACTCTACCTAATCATTCTGGATAACTCTAGAAAATAATTTCTAGAAGAACTTAAGTTTCTCCATTGTCATCTTAAACCTTAAATAACACATTTTATTTCCATTTCAACACTAAAAAGGTCCTTTTTCTCTTGTTTTCACTGTAATTTTTCAGATGAATTCCAATAGACAGTGATAAGCATTATTGCAAAAGAAATCAAATCTGGGAAGAAATTATTGCCATTGTTATTCATTTTCAAATATAAATATTTCAGTTGTTTCCAAATATTTTGCTTTAAATTGTACAAAATTTGTTAGGTGAAATACTGAAAATGAACTTACAAACATAATTCATATTTGAAAAGATATAATTGTGATGAGTAGCTTATACATAATAAAATTAGGGGATGATAATATAGTAGCAACAGTGTAAGCAATCACACTTTTTTCATGAGTGATTCATTTTTAAATAAATGTAATAGATGGAGACATTGACAAATATGTGGATTATATTACATTATGTCACACAAATTACAAAATCTGCATCAACAAAATGAAAAGACCTACACCTACAGAATGAGAGAAAATATTTGCAAATGATGCAACCAACAAGGAGTTAATTTCCAAAATCTGCAAACAATGCATACAACTCAGTATGGCAAAAACAACCCAATCAAAAAATGGGAGAAGACCTAAATTATACATTTCTCCAAAGAAGACATACAGATGGCCAAAAAGGACATGAAAAGATGCTCAACATCGCTAATTATTAAAGGAATCCAAATCAAAACTACAATGAGGTATCACCTCACACTAGTCAGAATGGCCATCATCAAAAAGTCTACAGATAATAAATGCTGGAGAGGGTGTGGAGAAAAGGGATCCCTCCTACACTGTTGGTGGAAATGTAAGTTGGTGCAGCAAGTATGGAAAACAGTATGGAATTTCCTTAAAAAATTAAAAATAGAACTACCATATGATCCACGAATCCCACTCCTTGGTATATATCCAGAAACGATGAAAACTCTAATTCAAAAAGATACATACCAGCAAAGGAAACCATAAACAAGGTGAAAAGACAGCCCTCAAAATGGGAGAAAATATTTGCAAATGAAGCAACTAACAAAGGATTAATCTCAAAAATATACAAGCAGCTCATGCAGCTCAATATCAAAAAAACAAACAACCCAATCAAAAAATGGGCAGAAAACCTAAACAGACATTTCTCCAAAGAAGATATACAGGTTGTCAACAAACACATGAAAGGATGCTCAACATCACTAATCATTAGAGAAATGCAAATCAAAACTACAATGAGGTATCACCTCATACCAGTCGGTCAGAATGTTCATCATCAAAATGTCTACAAACAATAAATGCTGGAGAGGGTGTGGAGAAAAGGGAACCCTCTTGCACTGTTGGTGGGAATGTAAATTGATACAGCCACTATGGTGAACAGTATGGAGGTTCCTTAAAAAACTAAAAATAGGGCTTCCCTGGTGGCACCGTGGTTTAGAGTCTGCCTGCCGATGCAGGGGACACGGGTTCGTGCCCCGGTCCGGGAAGATCCCACATGCCACGGAGCAGCTGGGCCCATGAGCCATGGCCACTGGGCCTGCGCGTCCGGAGCCTGTGCTCCGCAACGGGAGAGGCCACAACAGTGAGAGGCCCGCGTACTGCAAAAAAAAAAAAAAAAAAAACTAAAAATAGAACTACCATATGACCCAGCTATCCCACTACTGGGCATATACCCTGAGAAAACCATAATTCAAAGAGACATGTACCACAATATTCATTGCAACACTATTTACAATAACCAGGACATGGAAGCAACCTAAGTGTCTATCGACAGATGAATGGATAAAGAAGATGTGGCACATATATACAATGGAATATTACTCAGCCATAAAAAGAAACGAAACTGAGTTATTTGTAGAGAGGTGGATGGACCTAGAGTCTGTCATACAGAGTGAAGTAAGTCAGAAAGAGAAAAACAGATACTATATGCTAACACATATATATGGAATCTAAAAAAAAAATGGTTCTGAAGAACCTAGGGGCAGGTCAGGAATAAAGACACAGACGTAGAGAATGGACTTGAGGACACGGGGAAGGGGAAGAGCAAGCTGGGACGAAGTGAGAGAGTAGCATGGACAGATATACACTACCAAATGTAAAACAGATAGCTAGTGGGAAGCAGCCGCATAGCACAGGGAGATCAGCTCTGTGCTTTGTGTCCACCTAAAGGGATGGGATAGGGATGGTGGGAGGGAGATGCAAGAAAGAGGGGATATGGGGATATATGTATATATATATATATATATATATAGCTGATTCACTTTGTTATACAGCAGAAACTAACACACCATTGTAAAGCAATTATACTCCAATAAAGATGTTAAAAAATAAAAGAAACATGCACTCCAACGATCATAGCAGTGCTATTTACAATAGTCAAGACATGTAAACAACCCAAGTGCCTTCAACATACAATTGACTTAAGGTGTGGTATATGTACATAATGAAATATTACTCAGCCATAAAAAATGAAATATTGCCATCTGCAGCAATATATAGAGAATATTATACTTAATGAAGTCAGACAAAGACAAATATGATCACTTATACATGGAATCTAAAAACGAATACAAATGAATCTATATACAAAACAGAAAGACTCATAAACACAGAAAACAAACTTTTGGTTACCAAGGAGTAAAGAGAAAGGAGGGATAAACTAGGAGTACGGGATTAACAAATACAAACTACTATACATAAAATATATAAGCAATAAGGATTTACTGTATAGCACAGGGAACTATTCAATATCTTGTAATAACCTATGAAAGAAAATAGTCTGAAATAAATATATATATACTTCTGAATCATTTTATTGTACACCTGCAACTAACACAGAACTGTAATTCAACTATACTTCAATAAAAAAAAAAGTGGGTCTAGGCATATGGTAAGGGGAGGGTCCAGCAGGCACTCAGTGAATAGTCTGCAAGCTCACATTGCAAGCTGCATGCGTGCCTGAGTGTCAGTGGACAATCCTGAATGGTTTTCTTTATCCTCCCTTTGATCCAAAGTCTTTTAGTTCTGAGCGGCTATCCTAGCAATCTGAGCAGCCTAGAACATAAGGTTGGTCTCTCACTCTACGTTATCTGAACTCCCTGTCTGCTACATCCCTACAAAAGCCTAGTTTCAATCAGAAAACAAAACAAAACAAAACAACAGATAGCTATTTCCTCATCTACCCTGTTCCTTCTATCCTTACAGTTTGTCATAGGTAAATTTTTTAATCTCCATCAAGCTTTTTCCAACTTAATTTCTCCCTAAAATTGATATTTTATTTTGCCTTAAATTTTTCTAAGTATTATGAATTGTCTACCATTCTATCACGTATTTGCTTTTTGTTTGAAATCTTTGTTTTACAATTTCTTGAATAAAGATATTTCAATCCACCCTTATGAAGATGGTAACCTCACTGAAGTTTAAAACTATATATTCTATGGCTTTGGGTACCTAAAAGCAACAAATCTAAGTACATGATTGTAAACAAAGTTTTATTAGAAAAAATTTTACAATACTTTCTTTTTTGTATCTTCCTAAATGATAATCCATCTCTTAAAAGTTTAAGCTTGGCACCTCAATTGGCAAAGACTAATGCTAAAAACTTCTGACCGGAAGTCAAACTTTTTTATCTATATAATTCATTAACATTTTCTTTTAAATCTCACTTAAGGAAATGTATATCAGCTCTTTGCCAATTTCTAGTCTTTGGAATTTACCTGCTGCAGTAAAAATGTTTGTTGCAGTCTTTTAATCATAAAAAGTATTCCATCTAAAAATGCATCAACATACATGTTATGGACTGCCTATAAGCCATAGAGTCACAAACACAAGATACTTCAACTTTGGTGGATATCCTCTTAAAAAGGATCCCCAGTCCCGCATCCCAGACGATATCACCCTGGCTCAGGAGCTCACCACCAGAGATGACATTGCCCTCTGAAATGACTTCACCCCAGACACTAAAACCTCTGCCCCACTGACACCCAGAGGTTGCCTCTCCAAAGAGGTTGACAAATCAGACATAAAACATTTATTGCTTTTCTTCCTTTGCTATTAGAGCTTCTATTATGTTCTTGGAGTTCGCTGTCCATTTAACCCATGTTCCTGGTGTACTCCTTGCTCTTGCCAGCTCATACACCCCTACTCTCCCATGCCTAAGGGAGTACACTTGACTGACCTATCAGGTCATACCCTCCAACAAACACAACTGCTGTACCTACCACCTTACCCTGAGAAGTACACCAAAATACTATTTTAAAAATATATAACTCATACTGTTATTGAACCAGCTTCATCTGTCTGATGTGCAGCAAGCCAAAACACTGAGACACCAAGGTCTGCAGCAAAGAAAGGGTTTATTCACGAGGCAACCAAGCAAGAAGATGGTAGAACCAGTCTCGGATCTGCCTTCCCTAAGGTGAGGGGCTTGAGATAGTTAGAGGATACAGAAGCAGGAAAGTCTGAGGCATGAGGAAAAGTCATTAGAAGTAGGGAAAAAGTGATGTACACTGTGTTCTGTGAAGGTGTATCTAAGTTACGTGCTCCTTCATGGACTGTATCTTCAAAAATGGTGAGGCTTAGCATGACCTGGGGGTGGAGTTTTTGGCCCTCTGACGTCAAAAGTTCATTCATTGGACACCTACGCAGGCCCTGTTTTAGCCTGCTTGAGCTTGAACTAGACACAGCTGATTCAAGTTCCTGGAAAACAACTCTGGCAAACATCAGCCTACTATTTAGGCTATGTGAAGCTTGGAGGGTATGCAATTTGCAACAAAATAATGAAGGTGAGCTTGCTCTGTGAAGGTAGGCTACAAGTGGAGGGTTTTTTAACAAGCTGTAAGACAAGCTCAAGAATTTGTTAGTCACCAGTTCCTGCTAACCCTATGGGGCACAGTTTCAGGATGGGTTTTTTACCTCTATGGGGCACTGTTTCAATACTTTTAACACCATTACAATACCATGGAGATATCATCAGACACCACAGAAATTTCAGATCTGTTTTCTTGGCTAATGCCATATAAATGAGAAACTTAGTTACGAGCCAGCCTATAAGGACCCCTTATACTTCCATTTGTTTCCCTCCTTTTTTCTCTCATAATGTTTTCTATGCTGTTTAGGGCAACTATGTCCTACTCTTTGAAGGTGTCTCCTACTATTCAGGCCACTCAAATACCCAAATAACCAAGTTCAGACTAGTGTTAAGACATCAAGGAGACTATTGTAACATAGTTTTTAAACTGGTGTCCTGAGCCAGTTTTGAGGCCCTGGCAAGAGGCTGTTCAAGCCCCCTTCTTAAGCAGCCAGTTTAGTCCATACCCACAACTACCTTTCCTATTGGGCTATTATAGCCTGGACCAGTATCCACCTACCTTAACTACCCCAGGGCTAGGTACTAAGCAACCATGGACAGCCCCCATACCCCAAAGCCACTAAAATTATTCAAACTTAGACAGTTCTAAGGGTGCTTACCCTGCCTTGCCTGTTTTTTCCCTTGGAAACCACAATAAAGGCTCTTGCCAATGGTTCTCCCCTAAATTGACCACAGGTGATTCCCAGTGTAGCCCCCGGTGACGTGTGTTCTCCCTCTCCTGAATCTGAGAATATAACAAACTATCTTTTCAATGGCAGTTGTCTTCTGATCTGTTGGCCTTACCAAACCCAAACAGTAAAAAAGACAACAACAACAAACACCTCTTAAAACAGTATTTGGCTAAAGCATATCACTTTCTGACATTTCAATTAAAGCCTTCTATCCTGAGGGCCCCAGTTAAAAGGTTTCTAACAGCTTGATATATCAGTAATATTCTCTTTCTTCAGGGTCTGAGCAGAGGTATATGATAGTTTTTGCACAGTACAGAGCAGTTCAAGAGGAATCAGAAATTGCCGATAAGAGTGATCTTTTATTTTTCTGGAAAGTTAAAATGAGTAAGAACATAGCCATGGGCTCAAAAAGCAAAAATTACAGAATTCCAACAAGTACTAAAACAAATACATTTTTGTTTTTGACATAGGGACATATGTTTAAAAAGTCACTTTACTTTCCATTTTGAACTACTATCTAATCAAATCTTATGTTCCAAGATGATCAGGGTTCATTCCAAAAAAAAAAAAGAACACCTTCACACCTGAGTAAAGAACACGCATCTCTGACATTCATAAGATGATTTATTTTGCACATTTCTTATTATATCTGTTAAGAGATTTACTTCTGCTTTGAGTCATTCCTTCCTTTTCTTTTGAAGCCATATGGTGCACAGGGTGTGTGGGAGGAGACAGAGAAGTGGGAGAGGGAGGATTATTTCTAATGGAATTACTAAACTTTGAAAATAACAGTACTTCAGAATTACAGCATAAATAGTAAATATTGATGGCAATCTTATAATTTTAATATCCTATAGAATCTTGGAAACCCCTCCTACTACCCCCCCAAAAAAGATGAGGAACTAAATTAAACTACCATTGAATATTCTAAAAGAATCAAGAAAGCTCTAGTTATTCTGAGATAAATCAAACAAAGCTTTGTGTGGCTCAGGAGGGATTAATATGCTTTGAATTACTTTAATCCTTTTGGGTCAAGGTAGTTGTTACACCAACTACATATGAACCTCTTGGGAATAGATTTCCCAGCTTTATACAAATTTGTATAGTGATCCACGTAGTGTTAAAAGAGCAAGGTAAAACTGAATTGAAATCACCAATACTGATTATGTTTAAAGGTCAATGCTCTCCACCCCTATCCCAATGGTTTAATTTCCTACGTGGTATGAGTTGCATTCACAACAGCCCGTTTGCCCTGGGAATTAAGAAAGGATCATTAGGTAACTGTGGAAATGGAGTTTCCCCTATTTTATATAGTTTGGGACCTACATTTACATGTGTTAATTAGTGTTAACCTACAGGGCCTTAATCCAAAATTTTAGCTCCAAAGAAAAGATTCCCACTCCTTTTATTTTCTTCTCATTGGGTCAGGTCTCTATAACCCCCCTCAGGTTGTCCTGTTTTTGTTTATGTATTTTTTCCTTCCACAGTCAGCTTCTAGTTTCCATTCCTTTGGACAGATGCTGATTGGCACACTCCAATTCTCCTTGGGGAACTTTTCTTACATATGTATTGCACATCTCTGAGTTGCTGGACAGTGGAACTATATCAATAGAAAAGACACAGTCTTGACTCAGTATTTACGAAGACTGTTTCAGAATGCTTAGTTCCTGAATCTGTCACCAGCATATCCAGTCTTCCCAGGTATGGCAATCTCTTCTCCCTGTCTGCCCATCCCCCTTCGATTAGTCTTCTGTAATTCTTATTTACTGCTTAACATGAAGTTCTTTTGCAGCTTCTTCCATTGTTCTGATTCTACTGCATCCTTTTCCCTGTTATTATCAATTTCCTACCCACATTACCCACAAAACAAGTGGAACATTTCAGGCTATGGTAGAATTGGTCAAAAACACATGGTTATTTGTTTGGTATCATTAATATCAAATAAACCTATATTAGACACTGAGAACCAAGTAATGTTCAAATAATTGTACCTGTATAATATTATTATATTCATGTATATTTGAGACACAATGAAATAAGTGAGGTCACAGGACAAATACCTGACCCTCAAATTGGAGAGACCAATAAATGAATATGGAGAATCACAGCTTACCAGAACAGAAACCCATGAGCTGAAACCTTCACGGAAAGCAGCGTGGGGTAGGAAAACCTTAACTCTAATTGAAGAACTTCTGGAGACTCAGTTTGAAAATTCTGAGAAATAAAATCTTCATGGTGGCCTACTCACAGGGAGGTCCCCACATTATGTGAGTTTTACGCCTGCAGCTTGACCAGGTTCTTACAGTGAATACCAGAGAAAAAACCCCTTGTGCTTCCCATACAGGGAGGGGAAAAAAGCCATTTTGAAATACAGCAGAGCAATCTGCGATTCTTAATAAGGCTTGCTCTCAGTGGAAACTAGTTAACTACAGCCTCATCAGCTGGGGTTTTATTAGAGCTTAACTGACGTGGGGAAGGGAAATAACCAACTCCAGCTGGCTCTAGCCTTCTGCATGGAGAAAAGAAAATAACTAATACCAGCCTCCTCCAGGCTTCCATGAAGAATAAAAATACACAACTCCAGTCCACTTTTGTTATTGGTCCCATGTGAAAAGGGGGTACTGAGAGGCACTTGTGAAGTTCACAGTCCAGAGGCATAGGCTTACTAAAAGACTGACACCTAAACATGGGACTACAGAATGTCTGCCCTTCCCACACCTCACCACCACATTACTAAAGGCCTAGTTACAGCAATTTCTTTTATTCAATTCTTCATGTACAGACATCAAAAAAAAAAAAAATACAACATAGTATAAAAGGCTCCACAAATAGTTTGAAGAGGCAGAGTAAGTATCAGGAAAAGACTCATCAGGAATGCCAGAATGATCAGATCTGAAATTTAAAACAACTACAATTAAAATGCTAAGAGTTTTAATAGATAAAGAAGGTAGTACGCAAGATCATATGGCCAATATAACAGAGAGAATGACATTCTGAGAGACGTCCCCTCAAAAAAAAAGCTAAAATTAAAACAGTGCAGTAGAAATGAAGAACGATTTTGATGATCTTATTAGACATCATTGAAAACGGCTGAGGAGAGAATCTCTGAGTTAGAGAATATCTCAATAGAAACTTCCAAAAGTGAAAAACAAACAGAAAAGACTGGAAAAATAGAATACCCAAGAATGGTGGAAAAACTACAAAAATTGTAACCTATGGGTAATAGGAATACCAGAAAGAGAGAAAGAAATGGAAAAAATATTTGAACAATAAAGACTGAGAATTTTCCCAAACTAGTGTCAGATACCAAACCACAGATCCAGGAAGCTGAGAGAATACCAAACTGGATAAACAGTAAAATACTAAACCTAGGCATATCATTTTCAAACTATAGGAAATCAAAGATACTGAACAAAGTTCTGAAAGAAACCAGAGGAAAAAACCCCTTACCTGTGGAAGGACAAAGGTAAGAATTATTTTTAACTTCTCCTCAGAAACAATACCAAAAAAAAAAAAAAAAAAAAAGAGTGTAGTGAAATATTTAGTGTTGAGAGAGAAAAAACCTAGAATTCTGTACTCTACAAAATTATCTTTCAAAAGTGAAAGGGAAAAGAAGACTTTCTTAGAAAAATAAAAACTGAGAAAATTTGTTGTCAGATCTGTTTTGCAAGAAATGTTTGAAGAAGTTTTTTAGAGAGAAGGAAAATAATACAGATCAGAAATTTGGATCTACATGAAGTAAGGAAGAGCACTGAAGAAGAAATAAGTGGAGATAAGATAAAAACTTTTATTTTTCTTATTCTAATTGATCTAACAGAGAACACTTTGTTTCTAATAAAAAGAGCAACAGTGTATTCAAATATACATATACACATATACATGTTTACAGATAAGTGAAATGAATGACAGCAATAATAAAAAGCATTAGAGGGAGAAACTAGAATTATTTTGTTATAATAAAGTACTTGTACTATCCATGAAGTGATATAATGCTATTTGTAAGTACACTGGTAATAGTTGTAAATGTATATTGCAAACTCTTAGGGCAGTCATAAAATCAAATTTTAAATGAAGTATAACTGATATGGTAAGAAAAACAAGAGAATGGAATCATATAAAATGCTCAATTAAAACCATAAAAGGCAGAAAAAGATTGGAATACAAACATAGGAACAAAGAACAAGGGAAACATATAGAAAACAGTAAGAAATATAGTAGATATTAATACAACTATATCCATAATTACCTTAAATGTCAATGGTCTAAACTAACTAAAAGACAGAGATCATCAGAATAGATTAAAAGAAAACCAACTTTAAATATAAAGACAATATAGATTAAAAGCAAATAGATTGAGAAAGATATGCCATATAACACTAATAAAAAAAGTGGGAGTAGCTATATTAATTTTAAACAGAGTCAACTTTACAGCAAGGAATGTTATCAGGGATAATGAAGGATATTACAAAATAATAGAGGAGTCAGTCCTCCTAGAAGACATAACAATTCTCAATGTGTTGTGTGCCCAACAGAGAACAAAACTATGTGAGGCAATAAATGAAAAAAACTGAAAAAAGAAATAAATGAATCCACTATTGTAGTAGTTGGAGACTTCAACATTCCTCTACCAGAAACTGAGAGATCCAGCTGGCAGAAAAGCAGTAAGGATATAGCTGACTCAATAATACCATCAATAAACTGGATATAATAGACATCTACAGACTACTTCATCCAACAACAGCAGAATATAGATTATTCATCAAGATGGACCACATTCTGCACCATCAAACAAACTAAGAAATTTAAAAGAATAGAATTCATGTGACATCTGCTCTCATTCAACAATGGAATTAAACTAGAAAACAATAACAGAAAGATAGCTGAAAAAGTCCAAAATACTTGGAGATCATAACACATTCTAAATAATACTTGGGTCAAAGAAGAAATCTTAAGAGAAGTTAAAATATATTTTGAACTCAATGAAAATGAAAGCACAACTTAAAATTTGTGGGATGCAGAAAAAGTAGCACTTAGAGGAGAATTTATAGCATTGAATGTATATATTAGAAAGGAAAACAGACTTCAAATCAATCATCTAAGTGTCCACCTTAGGAAAATAGGAAAAGAAGAACAAATTAAATTCAAGGTAAGCAAAAGAAAAGAAATAATAAGAATTAGAGCAGAAATCAATAGAGGAAATCAATGAAGCCAAAAGCTGGTTCTTTGAAAAGATTAGCAACACTGATAAGCCTCTAACCAAGCTAACTAAGAAAAAAGGAGAGAGGGCATAAACTACTAAGACCAGAAATAAAACAGGGTTATCACTGCAGATCCCTTGAACATTAAAATTATATTAAAGAAATATGATGAACAACCCTATTCCCATGAATTTGATCATCTATATGAAAAAGATCAATTCCCTGAAAGACACAATCTACCCGAACTCACACAAAATGAAACAGAGAATCTGAATTGGCCTATATCTATGAAAGAAATTGAATCAATGATTAATAACACAGAAAACACCAGGACAGATGTGTTCATTGGTGAATTCTACTGAATATTTAAGGAAGAAATTATATGAATTCTTTCCAGTCTCTTTTGGAAGACAGAAGCAGAAGGAATACTTCCTATCTGATTCTATGAGCCCAGCATTAGCCTAAAACCAAAGCACACAAAGACATTACAAGAAAACTACAGACCACTGTATTTCATGAACTTAGATGCAAAAATTCTCAACAAAATGTTAGCAAATCAAATCTGACAATGTAAAAAAAAACTATACACCATGGCCAAAAAGAGATTTATTGAAGGTATAAAAGGCCGGTTCGATATTTGAAAATCAATATATGTAATTCATCACATCAACAAGCCAAAGAAGGAAAAATCACATCATTATAATAATAAGGGCAAAAAACCCACTTGATAAAATCCAGTACCCTTTCATCATAAAGACTCTCAGTAAACTAGGAATAGAGGGGAATTTCCTCAACTTAATAAAGAATATCTACAAAAATTCCTATAGCTAACATCATATTTAATGATGAGAAACTCAAAGATTTCCTGCTAACATCAGGAAAAAGGCAAGGACATCCCCTTTCAACAATGTTTGTAAACTTGTACTGGAAGTCCTAGCTAATGGAATAGGACAAGAAAAGTAAATGAAAGGTATACAAACTAAGAAGCAAGAAATAAAACTGTTTTTGTTCACAGGTGACATGATCACCTATGTTTAAAATCAGAAAATAATTGACAAAAAAAAAATCCTGGAACTAATAAGTGATTATAGCAAGGTTGCAAGATACAAGGTTAATATACAAAAGTCAATTGCTTTTCTATACATAAGCAATAGCAAGTGGAATTCAAAATTAAAAACACAATGTCAATTACATTCTATTCAACAAAATGAAATACGTAGGTATAAATTTTTTTAAATATGTACATAATCTATAAGAAGAAAACTACAAAACTCTGATGCAAGAAATAAAAAAGAAACAAAATAAATGTAGAGATATTTCACATCAATGTATAGGAAGACTCAGTATTGCCAAAATGTTAGTTTTTTTCAACTTGTTCTATATATTCCCTGCAATCTCAATCAAAATCCTAGCAAGTTATTTCACAGATATAGAAAAACTGATTCCAAATTTCCTATGGAGAGGCAAAAGACCCAGAATAGTCAACACAATACTGAAGAACAAAGCTGGAGGATTAACACTACCCAATTTTAAAACTTACTGTAAGGTTACAGTAATCAAGATATTGTGGTGTTGAAGAAAGAACAGATAAATAGATTAATGGAACAGAATAAAGAGTCCACAAATAGACCCACATAAATATAGTCAACTGATCTTCAATAAAGGAGAAAAGGCAATACAGTGGAGCAAAGATAGTCTTTTTAACCAATGATGCTGGGACAACTGGATATTCACATGCAAAAAAAAGTGAATCCAGATACAGACCCTACACCTTTCACAAAAATTAACTTAAAATGAATCACAGACCTACATATAAAATTCAAAAGTGTAAAACTCCTAAAAGATAACATAGGAGAAATTTTAGATGACCTTGGGTATGGTAATGACTTTCTAGATACAACACCAATGGCACAATCCATGAAAGAAAGAATTGATAAGCTGGACTTCATTAAAATTAAATCTGCTCTGGGAAAGATGCTGTCAAGGGGATGAAAAGACAAGCCAGAAACTGGAAGAAAATGCTTACAGAAGAGTCATTTGATAAAGGATTGTTATCCAAGATATACAATGAACAATACAATGAACAATACAATATACAATGAAAAGTCAATAATAAGTAAACAAATAACCCAGTTAAAACATGGGCCAAAGACTCTAAGAGATACCTCATGAAAGAAGATATACAAATGTCAAATAGCATATGCAAAGATGCTCCACACCATATATCATCAGGGAAATGCAAATTATAACAACAATGAGATACTACTACCTGCCTATTAGAATATTCAAAATCCAGAACAATGACAACACCAAATGTTAGCAAGGATGTGAAGTAACAGGAGCTCTTATTCATTGCTGGTGGGAATGCAAAATAGTATAGCCACTTTGGAAGACAGTTTGGCTCTTGCTTACAAAACTAATCACACTCAGATCATATGACCTAGAAATTTGTTCCTTGGTATTTACCCATGAGTTGAAAACTCATATCCACACAAAAATTTGAACACACATGGATTTTTACATCAGCTTTATTCATAATTGCCAAAACTTGGAAGGAACCAAGATGTCCTTCAATAGGTGAACAGATAAACAAACTGTGATACATCCGGACAATTAAATATTACTTACTGCTAAAAAGAATTGTGCTATTAATCCTTAGAAAGATATGGAGGCATCTTCAATGCATATTACTACATGAAAGACACCAATCTTAAAAGGCTGCATACTGTATGATTCCAACTATATGACATTCTGAAAAAATAAAAACTATGAAGATAGTAAAAAGTTTGGTTGTTGCCCCGGGTTAGGGGAGTGGAGGATCAATAGGTAGATCACAGAGGATATTTTAGGGCAGTGGAACTATTCTGCATGTTACCATAATGGCAAATACAAGTCTATAAATTTGTACAAATACATAGAATATACTACACCAAGAGTGTAAATCCAAAGCTATGGGCTTTGGGTGATAACAATGTGTTGAAGTAGACTCATCAATCATAACAAATGTATCACTCTGGTGGGGGATGTTGATTATGGGGGAGACTATGATGTGTGGGTCTGGGAATATATGGGATATCTATGAACCTTCAGGTCAGTTTTGCTGTGAACCTAAAACTATCATTTCTTCCTTTAATTAAAAAATACTTTCATAAATTTATCAGTGTTTTATATTGTGGATACAAGCAAATTAAAAGAAAAAAAAAAAAAAGCTTCTCAGAGCTTGAGGTACCAGAATAACTGAGCTGAAAATAATGTAGCTGTGTTTCTTGAAAGCAAATTTTTGAGGCTAACAGAATTCGATGTGCCATAAAATTTTAGTAGGTTGTTGATGAGACAGACAATTTAAAAAACATGGCAATAATCCTTCAATGTGTCTTTCATTTAGTGACATGATTTATGACAGCTTCTATACAATACTTTTGCATTTCCACCTACCTAAAAACGACATCTTTATAAACAAGGTAGGAAATGAGCCAATACATAGTAAATAAGTAAAATTAATTCTGAGCCCCACTCAAAAATAGATGTAACCATTTGCATTAAGATGTATTTGTAAATTTGTCTTTTTTTTTTTTTTTTGTGGTACGCAGTCCTCTCACTGTTGTGGCCTCTCCCGTTTGCCATGGCTCACGGGCCCAGCCGCTCCGAGGCATGCGGGATCTTCCCAGACCAGGGCACGAACTCGTGTCCCCTGCATCGGCAGGCGGACTCTCAACCACTGCGCCACCAGGGAAGCCCTAAATGTGTCTTTTGATGAAATGGAAGTTTTCTAAGGTGATTACGTTGGAAAGATTTCCTGCATAAACAAAGGCTTACCAGTTACCATAAACAAAAGCTTACTCCTTAGTTTTTAGATGCCATTCCTACTCAATTTAAATTGTAAAAGATGTCAGCACTATTTTAGACTATTGACCTTTGGTCTGAAAGCATTGTCAGGAAATTTTTACTTAAATTTGAAGCTTTCCTTCTGTGTAAAATTAAATAAAAACATCTTACAAGACCATTTGTCTTTCAGGAACAGAAATATTTCACTCATTCATAGAACTCTCTTGGGCTATATAGAAAATGAACCACTCCTTAACGGCAGGGAAGTGGAGAGATTTTGTGGAGCAGAGTTCCTACATTTTTCCCCATCAAGTAATTCAAACATTCAAGAGTTTACTCATTAATTCTCCTATTGGTTCATTCATTTAGAATTGTATTGATTATCTACCCTGTGATAGGCACTATTCTTAATATTCCCATTACAGAAAAGAAAGTAACATTTCTGCAAGGCACAACCTAAAAATATCTCAGTTGCTTGATTTTTGCATAGCAGAGATAATCATAATACTTACACCATTTAACCCACAGGAATATTATGAGACAAAAATTGAGATAGTGCAGGGCAATGCCCTTTGAAAAAAATTAACGCACTATAAAAAGGAAAGGAATTGCCATTACTAGAAAAGGCCTAGATCCCTTTGACTACAAGTTCATGCTCTTATGTAACCTCTTTTCACTTTAACAAGACCATAAAATTGTATACTGTATGGAAACTACAGAGTGTACTGACTGGCCAAAACAACATCTAAACAAGAATCACTTCTGGGAGTTGCTTAATTTAATTTTCAAATATTATTTATTATTCAAATAGAATTTTTAGTGACCCAGAAAGATTTACTTTTAATTTCTCCTGTGTTTAAACAAGTTTAGTTAAAAATCTTGCTTGTTATATAAGGCTTCCTTAAATTTGTTTCTTATAGGTAAATAATCTTTTATTCCTTTGAAATCCATGTTATTTTATCGATGTATATTTTTATTCCTTAGTGTCATACATTGCTTATTCCTCTGAGACATATAATTTTCTTGTTTTAATGCTCCTGTCATGTTTTTAACCACACTTCAAAAAAATTAATTTATTACAATTTTTTAAAAAATGTTTTCATACAATTTGAAAGGTTGCTTTCCATTTACAGTTATTAGAAAATATTGGCTAGATTCCCCCTGTTGTACAATACATCCTTGAGCCTATCTTACACCCAATAGTATAGCCCTCCCACTCCCCTACCCCTATATTGTACACCCCCCCACTGGTAACCACTAGTTTGTTCTCTGTATCTGTGAGTCTGCTTCTTTTTGGTTATATGCACAAGTTTGTTGTATTTTTTAGATTCCACATGTATGTGATATCATACAGTATTTGTCTTTTTCTGTCTGACTCATTTCACTTAGCATAATACCCTCCAAGTCCATACATGTTGCTGCAAATTTTGTTCTTTTTAATGGCTGGGTAATATTCCATTGTGTATATATGTACCACATCTTCTTTTTCCATTCATTTGTTGATGGACACTTAGGTTGCTTCCACATCTTGGCAATTGGAAATAATGTTACTATGAACACTGGGGTGCATGTATCTCTTCTAATTAGTGTTTTTGGTTTTTTTCAGATATATACCCAGGAGTGGAATTGCTGGATCATATGGTAGTTCTATTTTTAGCTTCTCAAGAAACCTCCATACTTTTTTCCACAGTGGCTACAGCAATATACACTACCACCAACAGTATACAAGAGTTGACTATACTTTGCTGGAATCTGATTCATTTCTCTAGTTTTCATAATGCTTAGTAAAGGATCTCATAATGAATAAAGATTGAAATGAAAAAGACGGCACCATCTTTAAGCTGTAATTGCTTTTTCACAAAATTATACATTTCCCCCAACTTTTTATTATAAAATATAACAAACAGAAAAATCAAAAGTGTAATACAGTGAAGAAATATTCAAACATTTGTATCAATTGCTAAGATATTTTGAAATATGCTTTTTATCTTCTTTCTATATACATACACACATAAATAAAAATAAAATTTCATAAATTATTAACATAAGTTACAGACATGATATGTTACTCCTAAATCCTTTAGAGCACAGATCTTTAGAATAAGAACATTTACATATATAGCAATAAAAACACTCACTTCTAATAAAATTGACAATTTCTTTTTTTTTTAACATCTTTATTAGAATATAATTGCTTTACAATGGTGTGTTAGTTTCTGCTTTATAACAAAGTGAATCAGTTATACATATACATATGTTCCCATATCTCTTACCTCTTGTGTCTCCCTCCCTCCCACCCTCCATATCCCACCCGTCTATGTGGCCACAAACCACCGAGCAGATCTCCCTGTGCTATGCAGCTGCCTCCCACTAGCTATCTGTTTTATGTTTGGTAGTGCATATATGTCCACGTCACTCTTTTACTTTGTCACAGCTTACCCTTTCCCCTCCCCATATCCTCAGGTCCATTCTCTAGTAGGTCTGTGTCTTTATTCCCATTTTACCCCTAGGTTCTTCATGACATTTTTTTTTCTTAGATTTCAAATATATGTATTAGCATACAGTATTTGTTTTTCTCTTTCTGACTTACTTCACTCTGTATGACAAATACTAGTTCCATCCACCTAACTACAAATAACTCAATTTCACTTCTTTTTATGGCTGAGTAATATTCCACTGTATATATGTGCCACATCTTCTTTATCCATTCATCTGTCGATGGACACTTAGGTTGCTTCCATGTCCTGGCTATTGTAAATAGAGCTGCAATGAACATTTTGGTACATGACACTTTTTGAATTACGGCTTTCTCAGGGTATATGCCCAGTAGTGGGATTGCTGGGTCGTATGGTAGTTCTATTTGTAGTTTTTTTAGGAACCTCCATACTGTTCTCCATAGTGGCCATATACATTTACATTCACACCAACAGTGCAAGAGGGTTCCCTTTTCTCCACACCCTCTCGAGCATTTATTGTTTCTAGATTTTTTGATGATGGCCATTCTGACTGGTGTGAGATGATATCTCATTGTAGTTTTGGTTTGCATTTCTCTAATGATTAATGATGTTGAGCGTTCTTTCATGTGTTTGTTGGCAATCTGTATATTTTCTTTGGAGAAATGTCTATTTAGGTCTCCTGCCCATTTTTGGATTGGGTTGTTTGTTTTTTTTTGTTATTGAGCTGCATGAGCTGCTTGTAAATTTTTGAGATTAATCCTTTGCCACTTGCTTCCTTTGCAAATATTTTCTCCCATTCTGAGGGCTGTCTTTTGGTCTTGTTTATGGTTTCCTTTACTGTGCAAAAGCTTTGAAGTTTCATTAGGTCCCATTTGTTTATTTTTGGTTTTATTTCCATTTCTCTAGGAGGTGGGTCAAAAAGGATCTTGCTGTGATTTATGTCATAGAGTGTTCGCCTATGTTTTCCTCTAAGAGTTTGATAGTGTCTGGCCTTACATTTAGGTCTTAAATCCATTTTGAGTTTATTTTTGTGTATGGTGTTAGGGAGTGTTCTAATTTCATGCTTTTACATGTACCTGTCCAGTTTTCCCAGCATCACTTATTGAAGAGGCTGTCTTTTCTCCACTGTATATTCTTGCCTCCTTTATCGAAGATAAGGTGACCATATGTGCGTGGGTTTATCTCAGGGCTTTCTATCCTGTTCCATTGATCTATATTTCTGTTTTTGTGCCAGTAGCATACTGTCTTGATTACTGTAGCTTTGTAGTATAGTCTAAAGTCAGGGAGCCTGATTCCTCCAGCTTCATTTTTCTTTCTCAAGATTGCTTTGGCTATTCGGGGTCTTTTGTGTTTCCATACAAATTGTGAAATGTTTTGTTCTAGTTCTGTGAAAAATGCCAGTGGTAGTTTGATAGGGATTGCATTGAGTTTGCAGATTGCTTTGGGTAGTAAAGTCATTTTCACAATGTTAATTCTTCCAATCCAAGAACATGGTATATCTCTCCATCTATTTGTACCATCTTTAATTTCTTTCATCACTGTCTTATAATTTTCTGCATACAGGTCTTTTGTCTCCTTAAGTAGGTTTATTCCTAGATATTTTAATCTTTTGGTTGCAATGGTAAATGGGAGTGTTTTCTTAATTTCACTTTCAGATTTTTCATCATTAGTATATAGGAATGCCAGAGGTTTCTGTGCATTAATTTTGTATCCTGCTACTTTACCAAATTCATTGATTAGCTCTAGTAGTTTTCTGGTAGCATCTTTAGGATTCTCTATGTATAGTATCATGTCATCTGCAAACAGTGACAGCTTTACTTCTTCTTTTCTGATTTGGATTCCTTTTATTTCTTTTTCTTCTCTGATTGCTGTGGCTAAAACTTGCAAAACTATGTTGAATAAGAGTGGTGAGAGTGGGCAACCTTGTCTTGTTCCTGATCTTAGCGGGAATGGTTTCAGTTTTTCACCATTGAGGACGATGTTGGCTGTGGGTTTGTCATATATGGCCTCTATTATCTTGAGCAAAGTTCCCTCTATGCCTATTTCTGCAGGGTTTTTATCATAAATGTGTCTTGAATTTTGCCGAAAGCTTTCTCTGCATCTGTTGAGATGATCATATGGTTTTTCTCCTTCAATTTATTAATATGGTGTATCACCTTGATTGTGTATATTGAAGAATCCTTGCATTCCTGGAATAAACCCCACTTGATCATGGTGTATGATCCTTTTAATGTGCTGTTGGATTCTGTTGGCTAGTATTTTGTTGAGGATTTTTGCATCTATGTTCACAGGGATATTGGCCTGTAGTCTTCTTTCTTTGTGACATCTTTGTCTGGTTTTGGTATCAGGGTGATGGTGGCCTCGTATAATGAGTTTGGAGTGTTCCTCCCTCTGCTATATTTTGGAAGAGTTTGAGAAGGATGGGTGTTAGCTCTTCTCTAAATGTTTGATAGAATTCGCCTGTGAAGCCATCTTGTCCTGGGATTTTGTTTGTTGGAAGCTTTTTAATCACAGTTTGAATTTCAGTGCTTGTGATTGGTCTGTTCATGTTTTCTATTTCTTCCTGATTCAGTCTTGGCAGGCTGTGCATTTCTAAGAATTTGTCCATTTCTTCCAGGTTGTCCATTTTATTGGCATACAGTTGCTTGTAGTAATCTCTCATGATCCTTTGTATTTCTGCAGTGTCAGTTGATACTTCTCCTTTTTCATTTCTCATTCTACTGATTTGAGTCTTCTCCCTTTTTTCCTTGATGTGTCTGGTTAATGGTTTATCAATTTTGTTTATCTTCTCACAGAACCAGCTTTTAGTTTTATTGATCTTTGCTATCGATTCCTTCATTTATTTCTGACCTGATATTTATGACTTCTTTCCTTCTGCTAACTTTGGAGTTATTTTGTTCTTCTTTCTGTAGTTGCTTTAGGTGCAAGGTGAGGTTGTTTATTTGAGATGTTTCCTGTTTCTTAAGGTAGGATTGCATTGCTATAAACTTCCCGCTTAGAACTGCTTTTGCTGCATCCCATAGGTTTTGGGTCGTCGTGTATCCATTGTCATTTGTTTCTAGGTATTCTTTGATTTCCTCTTTGACTTCTTCAGTCATCACTTCGTTATTAAGTAGTGTATTGTTTAGCCTCCATGTGTTTGTATTTTTTACAGATCTTTTCCTGTAATTGATATCTAGTTTCATAGCGTTGTGATCAGAAAAGATACTTGATATGATTTCAATTTTCTTAAATTTATGAAGCTTGATTTGTGACCCAAGATATGATCTATCCTGGAGAATGTCCCGTGAGCACTTGAGGGGGAAGTGTATTCTGTTGTTTTTGGATGGAATGTCGTATAATTATCAATTAAGTCCATTTGTTTAATGTATCATTTACAGCTTGTGTTTCCTTATTTATTTTCATTTTGGATGATCTGACCATTGGTGAAAGTGGGGTGTTAAAGTCCCCTACTATGAATGTGTTACTGTCAATTTCCCCTTTTATGGCTGTTAGTATTTGCCTAATGTATTGAGGTGCTCCTATGTTGGGCGCATAAATATTTACAACTGTTATATCTTCTTCTTGGATCGATCCCTTGATCATTATGTAGTGTCCTACTTTGCCTCTTGTAATAGTCTTTATTTTAAAGTCCATTTTGTGTGATATGAGAATTGCTACTCCAGCTTTCATTTGATTTCCATTGCATGGAATATCTTTTTCCATCCCCTCACTTTCAGTCTCTATGTGTCCCTAGGTCTGAAGTGGGTTTCTTCTAGACAGCATATATAAGGGTCTTGTTTTTGTATCCATTCAGCCAGTCTGTGTCTTTTGGTGGGAATATTTAATCCATTTATATTTAAGGTAATTATCGATATGTATGTTCCTATTCCCATTTTCTTATTTGTTTTGGGTTTGTTATTGTAAGTCTTTTCCTTCTCTTGTGTTTCTTGCCTAGAGAAGTTCCTTTAGCATTTGTTGTAAAGCTGGTATGGTGGTGCTGAACTCTCTCAGCTTTTGCTTGTCTGTAAAGGTTTTAATTTCTCCATCACATCTGAATGAGATCCTTGCTAGGTAGAGTAATCCTGGTTGTAGGCTTTTCTCCTTCATCACTTTTAACATGTCTTGCCGCTCCCTTCTGGCTTGCAGAGTTTCTGCTCAAAGATCAGCTGTTAACCTTATGGGGATTCCCTTGTGTGTTATTTGTTGTTTTTCCCTTGCTGCTTTTAATATATTTTCTTTGTATTTAATTTTTGATAGTTTGATTAATATGTGTTTTGGTATGTTTCTCCTTGGATTTATCCTGTATGGGACTCTCTGTGCTTCCTGGACTCGATTAACTATTTCCTTTCCCATATTAGGGAAGTTTTCAACTATCATCTCTTCAAATATTTTCTCAGTCCCTTTCTTTTTCTCTTCTTCTTCTGGGACACCTATAATTCGAATGTTGATGCATTTAATCTTGTCCCAGAGGTCTCTGAGACTGTCCTCAGTTCTTTTCATTCTTTTTCCTTCACTCTGCTCTACAGTAGTTATTTCACTATTTTATCTTCCAGGTCACTTATCCATTCTTCTGCCTCAGTTATTCTGCTATTGATCCCATCTAGAGTACTTTTAATTTCATTTATTGTGTTGTTCATCATTGCTTGTTTCCTCTTTAGTTCTTCTAGGTCCTTTTTAAATGTTTCTTACATTTTGTCTATTCTATTTCCAAGATTTTGGATCATCTTTACTATCATTATTCTGAATTCTTTTTCAGGTAGACTGCCTATTTCCTCTTCATTTTTTAGGTCTGGTGGGTTTTTATCTTGCTCCTTCAACTGCTGTGTGTTTTTCTGTCTTTTCATTTTGCTTATCTTACTGTGTTTGGGGTCTCCTTTTCACAGGCTGCAGGTTCGTAGTTCCCGTTGTTTTTGGTGTCTGTCCCCAGTGGCTAAGGTTGTTTCAGTGGGTTGTGTAGGCTTCCTGTTGGAGGGGATTTGTGCCTGTGTTTTGGTGGATGAGGCTGGATCTTGTCTTTCTGGTGGGCAGGTCCATGTCTGGTGGTGTGTTTTGGGGTGTCTGTGGCCTTATTATGATTTTAGGCAGCCTCTCTGCTAATGGATGGGGCTGTGTTCCTGTCTTGCTAGTTGTTTGGCATAGGGTGTCCAGCAATGTAGCTTGCTGGTCGTTGAGTGAAGCTGGGTCTTGGTGTTGAGATGGAGATCTCTGGGAGATTTTTACCGTTTGATATTATGTGGAGCTGGGAGGTCTCTTGTAGACCAGTGTCCTGAAGTTGGCTCTCCCACCTCAGAGGCACAGCACTGACTCCTGGCTGGAGCACCAAGAGCCTTTCATCCACACGGCTCAGAATAAAAGGAAGAAAAAATAGAAAGAAAGAGAGAGGATAAAATAAAATAAAGTAAGATAAAATAAAAAATAAAAAGATCAAATACAACCAGAAATACTTCTTTGCATGTGTAATTAGTAGGCAACCAAAGTAATACCATAGTACATTCTAGGTATATATTAATGTACATAAAATAATACTTCTGACTCAAGAAGAATATATCATTTTTTCTCACAATTTTGGAGTATGTTTAGAACTTTTGTTTGTAAGGAATTAACTCACGACTATGAACAAATCAGATCTCGTAAAAGACAATGGTGTCAAATAAGGAATACATCCAGACAATACCTTATTTAAAAAAATAGTAAAAAAAGATACCAATTTTTTTTTTACTTATGTTTAATTTTTTTTTAATTGAAGTATCGTTGATTTACAACGTCATGTTAGTTTCTGGTGTACAGCAAAATGATTCAGTTATATATACATATATATATTTATTTATTCTTTTTCATATTCTTTTCCATTATGGTTTATAACAGGATATTGAGTATAGTTCCCTGTGCTATGCAGTAGGACCTTGTTGTTTGTCCATTCTGTATATAGTAGTTTGTATCTGTAATCCCGAAATCCTAATTTATTAAGCATATTAAGCAGAAAATGGAGTTGTGTTTAATTTTAAATGAATAATTACTTATGGAATCAAGCTTAATGTGTGCCTCGCTTGTGTGTGTCACTGTTCTAGGATTTATAGGGGATAAAAAGATATAGTCTCTTTCCTCATGAATATTACAACCATTTGAGAAATAAGAGACATACACCTGCAACAGTTATATGTAAAACAAAGACGAGTATATAGCATTGTGTTCCACATGTAACTTACTCAAGGGTTAAATATGTTACAGATTAAAAAAAGGATAATTGAAAGTCAGGAATATTAAAGTGCAGAAGCAATTAGGAATAACAAGACAGTCAAAGGAGCAAAATATTGGGAGATTATGATTTACAGCAATTAAGTAGCTGAACTTGGTGTTAATCTAGGGCAGGTTTTAGCTTGCCTGGTTCATGAGATGATGAATCAAGTGATGATCTAGTGGGAAGAATTGAAGGCTTATTAGGGTGAGCTGCCTGAGTGGATAAAGTTGGTAAAATGAAAGAGTTTCTTTAATAAACAGGGGCTTTTTGCTAGGATTTATTGAGATATTTTGACACTACCTTTTTTCAATTTTCCTCCTTTACCTTAACTACCAACCATCTCAGAGTTACCTTCTTCTTCTAAGGTGATGTAAGGGATGACAAGTAAGAGAACTGTGATTGACAAGAGCAAGAGCTTCTTTTCAAGACACTTCCAACAGAGTAGTTTCTAGTGAAGACTAAGATAGAACCATACTGCTGTGTGGTGGATACACAATAGCAACAAATGGAACATAAAATTCTAATATTACCACTCTAAAAGACAGTGAGAAGAGAGAAATAAATAGGATAGAAAGAATAATATGGGTCAAGTACCAAAGTATAAAGGAAGGTAGTGAAGGATGAGAGGATTTCTACACAGTTGTAAGATGATGTCTGATATAAATTAACACTGAGTGTTTTCTACTGCCTTAAATGAACAAAAAGAAATCCCTGAGGCAAAATTAGCTACACAGAGATTAAAAAAAAATTTTTTAATAATTTACCCAAGGTTACAAAGCCAAGAAGGAGGAAAACTAGGATCTGAGCCCAGACCATGTATTCCAGCAGTTGATTTTCTAATCTTAAACCCCGTATCCTATTTTGTGTCAGAACTGATTAGCAGAAACAACCAGAGGTCTCCAGGTGATTTTTATCCCAAGCTATAGAGGTCAGTTCTTGGAGAATCCCCACATGCAGATAATTATTAGTATGTGGCATATGTCGTACCTATTTTTATCTTAGCAAGCAGCAGAACTTGTTTGGAAATAGTCTGGAAAGAACGATTAAGTGGCATTTCTGAACAGTTTCTACTGTGGTTAGTTGCTGCAGCTGCAGCTTTCTTATTTGTATTCTTTCCTGTTTCAGGAATTGTTTTTCCTCTCTTTACCTGTGATAAAGCACATTCTCTCTGAAGAAATCAAACCAAAGATTTTTAGAAACTAATTTAATAATTAGGGTTAATCCTCAAAATACCCACAAAATGGCTTAACATCTTGGCATTTATACTTTCTATGGGGCTATGATATCACATTGAGAAAACAGGAACATATTGAGATCTGTCTCTTAAGAGAAATATTACAATAGAATAAATAATGTCTCTATGCATAAGCCACACAAGAAGAAATTTATTTCAATAGCAGATAACAAAATTTTAAACCCACTTACTGTTGTTTTCTATCACACAAAGAATAGATACTAAATAATTTAAGGAACATACTTGTCAAAATAACAAATAGAACCTGGACAGATTGTAAAGAACTTATGACTTGTTTATCAGTTTTCAAGTTATTCTCACTAGGCAACTTTGTAGCAGACTGTTACAGAAAAACATTAGTGAAATGTAAGCCTGTCCTCAATGACCAAAAAAAATCACATGGAGACCTTACTAAAAAAAATCAGTGTGCACCCACCCTACATTTCCTCCCCTCCCATTATGATTTAATTGGTATGGGCATCATTTTACTTTTATTGTAGCTACAGGTGGTTCTGCTGAGCAGCTGATGTTGAGAACCACTGTATTAGATTTCTAAGGCTTCCGTAACAAAGAACCACAGACTAGGTGTATTAAAGATGTTTGTTCTCAAAGTACTTACTGTTAGAAGTCTGAGATCAAGGTGACAGCAGGTTGGTTTCTTCTGAAGCTTCTCTCCTTGGCTGGTAGGTTATCATCTTCTCTCTTTGCCTTCACCTGGTCTTCCCTCTGTGGGTCTGTGTCCTTATCTATACTTATAAGGAGACCAGTCATGCTGGATAGGGGCTCACCCTAATGACCTCCCTTTACCTTTTAAAGCATGTACCTCGAAATACAGTTACATTCTGAGGTACTGGGGGCTAGGACACTAACATATGAATTTGGCAAGGACACAATCCAGACCATAACAACACTAATCTAGAAAGTGATTAGTTAAGAATGGATAACATACAACTAAAACTTTTAAAACTACACATTCTTTCTATTATTTAATTTTGAATATAAAGCTGTTATTTAGGGGCTTCCCTGGTAGCGCAGGGGTTAAGAATCTGCCTGCCAACGCAGGGGACACGGGTTCAAGCCCTGGTCCGGGAAGATCCCACATGCTGCGGAGCAACTAAGCCCGTGAGCCACAGCTACTGAGCCTGCGCTCTAGAGCCTGCAAACCACAACTACTGAGCCCACGTGACACAACTACTGAAGCCCGCACACCTAGAGCCCGTGCTCCACAGCAAGAGAAGCCACCGCAATGAGAAGCCCACGCACCGCAACGAAGAGTAGCCCCCGCTCGCCACAGCTAGAGAAAGCCCGCACTCAGCAACAAAGACCCAACGCAGCCAAAAATAAACAAAATATATTTTTTTAAAAGCTGTTATTTAAATTTCGAAAAATTACTATGGAATGCCTGTGCCATGATATTTCTAAATCCTTTATGATAAGCTGAACCAGAGGGGTTTATACTGAACAAGAATGTAGTTTAGAAGTTCACTGTACTGGAATATACATTTTTAACATTTTACTGATGATGTTTTATCTCTAAAGCAACCATTTCCACAACTCTACAACTTCAAAGTAGAAGCTTCAGATAAAGTATTGTAAAGGCGATAATTTGAATAGCAAAAAACACATCAAGGTGCCTTTCATCCACAGAAACCAACCGATTCATAGGTGAAGACTAGAGTCAACCAGAGTCCTGAAACCCTGAGCTCCTAACTTAGTACAGGTTATCAGTCATATGGCAACCCCGGGAAGTGCCCCAGGGCATTTATGGACATTGGCTTCACATGTGAATCAACTGGGACTATTTTTAAAATTCCATTTCCTGGACAATTAAAAAGAAATAGGTATGAGATTCAGGTGTAAGTATTTTTGAGGTGATTGCATGTGTAGCCAAGTTTGAGAATACTAACTTACAGTCCTAACAGAGAGCACCTGAATATAGACCTAATTAAGTTTTGTATAGTTTTCAACGCTGTTAATTGCCTTGTTGATCAGAAAGTTGCTCTGAGATACTCTACCACAACCATGTCTCCTAAAAATAAAAAATTATAGCCAAGGGAGTGGAAATTCAAAAATAAGAGGCCACACCTAAATTTATCATTTCAAGTATAAATTTAAAGTCAAAATATTGCATAAAAATAACAAACACTGTGCATTGTTAACAAATTCTAAGTGAAAAGCAACCCCTTCTTATCAATAATCCAAATCCCCAGAGCAAACAGTGTGTTTTTTTCAATTTTACCTGAGTTTATTTCCAACCTAATTTCCAGTTTTCTAGCTTATTTTCATAACACCCAACAACATTCTCAGTGACAGCTTTGAGACAGTGTCAGAAATCCTGAGTATGGCCATTAAAAAATAATGACCATATAGCTAGAGGTTTTATCATGCTGTTTAGAAAACGAACAATAAAACATTAAGAATTAAAACAAAATAAGCAACCACTATTGTTTCTATATGTATTCTTTCCATCTTAAGTATTTTTTAACTTTTTTTTTTACTAACCATACATTTTTAAAAATCAAACTTCCAAAATAAAAGTTCCCATTTTTAAGTGTAGCGTTCAATAAGTTTTGACAAATATAAGCACCACTGCGATCAAGGTACAGTTTCATCACCACAAAAAGGTCCCTTGGTGCCCTTTCCCAGTCAATCCGTCAATCTCTGTCCTCCCAAACACTGATGAGATTTCTGACTATATAAATTAGTTTTGCATTTCCTAGAATTTCATTTAAATTGAATCATTATAGTAGGATGTATTTTTTATTCCTGACTTCTTTCATCCAGCAGTTTTTTAAAATGTATTCATTCATTTGGTGTATATCAGTAGTTTGTTCTTTTAACTACTGCATAATATTTCATTATATAAACAAACTAAAATTTATTTTATTTACCTATTAATCTGATGATGAACATTTAAGTTGTTTCTGGTTTGGGGCAATTAAAAATAAACCTGTGGTGAACATCCCTGTGTAATTCTTTTTTGGACATATACTTCCGTTTCTCTTGGGTAAATATCTAAGAGTAGAATGGATGGGTAGTTTATTATTGTGCTAGGGCTGCTATTATAAAGTACCACAAACTGGGTGGCTTAAACAACAAAATGTATTGTCTCACAGTTCTAGAAGTTGGAGATCAATGATGTGTCAACAGGATTGGTTCCTTCTGAGAGTTATGAGTGAGAATCAGTTCCATGTTTCTGTCCTAGCTTCTGGTGCGTTGCTGGCAATCTTTGGCTTGTAGAGGCATCACCCTGATAACTGCCTTCATCTTCACACGGCCTTCTCCCTATGTGTGTTTCTGTGTCCAAAATCCCCCTTCTTATAAGGACACCCGTCATACTGGATTAGTGCCCACCCTACTCCAGTATGATCTCATTCTCACTTAACAAAATGACTTTGAGGCTACTTGCTGAAAGGCAAAGAGCTCAGGCTAGAAATCAAAAAGCAGTCATTCACAGTGCTTCTGCCAAAAATACATAACCTGAGTATAATCATGTGGAGACATCAGACAAAACCCAACTTGAGAGACATTTTATGAAATCAATGCTTTGTACTTTTCAAATATCAATGTCACAAAAGACAAAGAAGGACTGAGGAATTGCTCCATATTAAAGGAAACTCAAAAGACTTGACAAGTGAATGTGATACGTGACCCTGTTGTGATAAAGGACACTTGTGGGACATTTGATGACATTTTAATGAAGTTATTACATTAAATAATGGTATTATATCAATTATAATTTTGATAATTATATTATGGTTATATAAGAGAATATCCTTGATTTTAGGAAATGCACACTGAAGTATTTTGGGAAAGTGGGAAATAACATGTGTGACTTACTGTAAAATAGTACAAAAAATTAATTATACACCTTCCCCCAATATACACACAGAGGAAATAATAAAGCAAATATGGTAAAATGTATATTTGGATTTGATCACCAAGAGAATGAATGTAAATAGCAGAGACAATAATGCCAAGGACAAACCCTTCAGAACTCCAAAGTTTAGAGATCAGGGAAAATGGGGGAACATGGAAAAAAAAACACAGCAACTCGGCGTAGCTTGAGAAGTAAGATCAAAACTGGGTGGATGACTGGATTCTTAGCAGCTTATTAGAGTTTCTAGACACAGAACCAATAGGAAATACCTATATCTATTTCTATATCCATATTTATATCCATATCTATATCTGTATCTATATCTATCTATGAACTTGCTCCCGCAATTGTGGAGGGCAGGAAATCCAAAATCTGCAGGGTAGTACAGCAGGCTGGAGACCCAGGGAATAGCCGCTTGAGTCCAAAGGCAGTCTAGAGGCAGAATTCCCTCTTCTTAGGGGAACTTTAGTCTTTTTTTCTCTAAGGCCTTTATTTGGATGAGGCCCACTCACATTATGGGGGGGTAATCTGCTTTACTCCAAGTCTATTGGTTTAAATGTTAATCTCATCTAAAATTATATCTTTACACCGACATCCAAACTGGTGTTTGACCAAATATCTAGGGACCATAGCCTAGCCAAACTGACACATAAAACTAACCATCACAGAAGCTAACTAAAAAGAGGGTATTAAAAATGAGAGAATGCGGCAATGGATAAAATAAATGAGAATTTGACTACAAACTGACCACTGGAATTAGAAAAACAATGCCACTAATGATCACAGGTGGTTTGGATGGCGGTACCTGATTGGAGTGAATTCAAGTGGGAATGTGAGGAGAGATACTGGATGCAGTAAGAATAAACAATTCTTTGAGGAATTTTTTTAGTTTAAAGATGGGGAGATGTATAGCATGGTAGCTTGACTGTGTGACGGAGTCAAGAGAAAATTTTAATATGGGATAGATAACAATATGTTTGCTGATGAGAATGATCCAGCAGAGAGATGAACAAGAGAAAAAGGAGAAATGCAACATTTTGAATAGTTGGAATGTAAGAGATCCAGCATAGACGTGGAGGGGTTGAATTCAAACAGGAGTGTGGATGGTTCACCAAACAGGTGGGAAGCTGAGGGTATGGGTTGAGAGGTAAGTTGGGGTGAGAGTGCAGTAGCAGGAGATGATGAAAGTTCTCTTCTGATTATTTCTATTTCTCATGAAACAGGACAGGGCCAGGCTCATGGGTATGCAACCCACACGATGGCATAGGACCCGATGCACAGAAGGGTCCCACAAATTTTAAATCTCTGTTGTTGATGTTATAAAATTCTTAAAAGATTTATCTCTGAACTTTCGTAAAGTCCAATGAGACAGAGGAACATGAGGGTGAGCAGAGGAGATTCACAGAATATGTGCATCTTCTCTTTTTTGTTACCCCCTTCACATATAGCATTCATGACGCCCTGTGAACACAGAACTCCAGTGGATTCACTATGCGTGGGAATTCAGCAAGACTCAAAGCAAGTACAAGGTAGGCCAGCCTACAACTTGGAAAGCCTGGGACACTGACAGCCCAAGAAGCCACACTTTCAGTTTGTACAAGAACTTGCTGCCAACATAGAAAAAAGGCAATAGTGATCCAAGAAACACAAAAAATTAAGGAATATTTATATTATGTTATATCTTTTCTTATTCAAGTTACTTCGCTGTAGTAGCTGACTACTTACACTGAAAATGATGACGTCAAAGGGAAACACAGGGCAACCCATACTTCTTTTTCTTTCAGTTTTTCCTCACTCGGCAGTAAGCTGAGGTAGAGACTTTAGACAGAATGTGCACGAATAAAGAAGGGAAAAGAAAATATTTGGTTAGTTTTGTGCAACATTTCCTCTATTCTGATAAAAATAAAATACATATACATATATAAACCACAAAATGTAAATTTTGTAATTTTGATGATTCTTCATACAAGTTAAATAATCTTATTTTTGCACTTAAAACTGGCATTGCAAAATATAAAGATGAATGGTAAAATTCATGATAATAAATTAAACTTTTAAAATTTTTCTTTACTTGGGACAAGATTAACTACAAAGTAAAAATGCCACGCCATTGTGAGAGACCATGAAAGGAAAAGTTTTTATATTTTAGTACTTTTAATGTCACTCTTTTTCCTGCTTTTTAAATAAGAGGCGCTGCATTTTTATTTTGTATTTCATCTTGCAAATTATGTGGCTGACTCTGAAATAGCAGGCACATGATCAGCTGAGAATGATGATGAGAGAGGAGATTTTGGAAGTTTGAGAAAAGAAAAGCTATGAAACAGTGCCATTGTAGAGTGGAATTGTGAATAGTAATAGCAAAATGAAGTATGCTTACTGGGCAGCATTAAGAAACCACTTGAGGTTAATGATCATAATTATAAAGAGTGTCCAGTCAGCATGATGGTATTTTTTCTCCAGACATATTCCTCTGCATGGAGGGCAAGGAGGTTGAGTGTATATGAAAGGAAGCAGAACCACTGTAATAACTGACTAGGAAATTTAATCTAAATAAGGAGGGAAGTGAGAATTTAAGGAGCTAACAGACACTGAGAAGTCATAAAATCAGATATTTTCTTATTTTTGGAGGATTTTTAGATTTGGAGCACTAGAGGGAATGAGCCAGAAAGAGAGGAAGTGGGAGGTGTGATGTTGAGATTTTGGACGGGAGGTAGTCATTGGTCATGAGCACCAGGATATAACGAGAATGTGTGGCTATGGTAGAGTGGAAGAGATCAACTTACTGAGAGATCTGAATGTTGGAAGGATCTTCATGGATAGCGAAATCTCAAAGAGTTCTGATAGCAGTGTTGGAGAGAACTACAGTGAACCCAGCCCTGACATCAAAGAAGGAGGACTAGTGACCCTAGGGAATGATAGTTGAATCAATAGAGAGACGTGGTGATAGATTAATGACAAAAGACTCTAAATGTAAATCTCCCTCCAGCAGGGGAGGAGTGGGAGTTGAGGTCAGAGAAGGTAATTTTCAGAATGTAAAAATTCAAATTTCCAAGGGATGAACATTAATGTAGGAGACTAGGGTTTCTATAGTAATGACATGAAAAGGAATAAAGAGCACAATGTAATCATTCAAGAAGGAATGCTGGTGACAATGTTGTGAGTGTTGGGGGTTGCAGAGTTCTGGCGTGCCCCTTGAACCTTGCTCATGGAGAATTCAAGTCCCCCAGAGATGTCTAATTATTAGTGATTGGACACTCCTGACCTCTCTAATGACAATCAATGGAGCATGTATGAATTTATGAAGATCTGCTCATTGAGGGAAATGACAAGTAGTTTTGAAAACAAGCATAAGTTAAGTGTGTGGGAGTAAAAGAAGGTGAAATTTTAAAGGTGGACCATTTCAAAGGAATTAGAGTTTCAGCCTATATATAAAGAGGAGTCTTTGATGGATCTAGCCTGGGGTAGTAGAAAGAGGTTGTATTAAGAAAGGATTGATATTCAGTTCTGCAATTAACTGGCTTTGGCAAGACAGTTATATATTTTCTACAACTTAAAAAAGGAAAAGTAATGCACATAAATAATATTTATTTTACATTAATTTAGCTTGGAAGAGACATTATCAGATCTATTCTATAATAGTAACTCTTGAAGAAGGTGACTACTGTAGATCAGGCCAGAAGGGAAGAGAGCCTGGTCTCAGAGCAAAAGGAAAAAGGCCGATGAGGCAAAAGATGTATAAGTGGTAAAGTCCCATTAAATTAACCTAATTGTGGCCAATTGGATCTTTAGTTTAGAAAACAGTAGGAGACAAAGGTAAATTCAAAGCCCCCTGGGGCTACGGTTTAATAGAATCAAAGAGGAGATAGATGCAAAGATAAAGATTATCGTGTATATTTTGGACATTTTAGATTGGAAGAACTATATATCCAGGTAATGGGATCCACTGGGGAAATAGATATATTCAAAAGGGCACTGGTTCCCATTGAAGACAGAAATTTGAAAGTCATAGAATTTCAGGCGCTTGGAGAGATGAAAATGTTCAGAGTGTAATAAGAAGGTGGTTTTACATTAAGTGAAATTAATGTAAAAGTTGTGTAGAAGTGAATGCCGATGAGCAAGGAGGCTAAGGTGTTAGACCAATCAACAGCCTTAGGCAGGGAGGGTAAGGGTGGCTGGGAGGAAACCTGGCAATCAGCTGCAAAGCCAAAAAGGATTAGGTTACAGAGGCCAGATTTTTGCTTGTTATTGTCTTCATCACTTCTTATACATGGGCCTTATGCCACAAGAGAGAGGGGAGAGGGGAGGGGGGAGGGAGGGAGAGAGGGAGAGAGAGAGAGAGAGAGAGAGAGAAAGAGCCCCTAAGAATGTTTACAGATCTCATTAATTTTCAGACATTTCAGAAAGAGACTGAGCTGTCAGGTCTAAGATATGTTCAAGATCTTAGCCCAATGCCTTCCTATCTCTCCAACAAATGCTTGAGTATTTTTTAGCATGTGCTGCTCTGCCTTTCATGAGACAGTTATCACTTTGTAAGCTCAAAGGGAAGTCTGTCTCCACACCTGTAGCAGCCCAAATGACTTCAAAGTCTTGTTGCAAAGGAGAGAAAGAGACTGATGACCCAAAAAACTGCAAAAAGAGAAGAGCCTTGGATTTCTTGAGCAGATTGCCTGTACCTCCACCTGTCAGTCCCATTTGTACATTTGTTTCTTCAGCTGCACAGAAGGCATTTCAGCCACCACGGAGTTGTGGCACCAAATATGAAACACCTATGAAGAAAAAAGAATTGAATTCTCCTCAGATGACTCCACTTAAAAAATTTAATGACATCTCTCTTTTGGAAGGTGATTCAATAGCTGATGAAGAACTTGCCCTGATAAATACCCAAGCCCTTTTGTCTGGTCCAGCAGGAGAAAATCAACTTACATCTATCAGTGAGTCCACTAGGACTGCTCCCATTGGTCCAAAAGATCATCTCGGACTGAAAAGGCCTTACACTGCATCTGTGATCAAAGAATGAGGGAATTCCCCAGCCAGGACTGAAGAACAGAAGACTAATATGCAGGACACAAGTACGATAAAAAATATATCCAAGAGACTGCAAAGGCGACAAAAACCAAAATGATGATAAATTAGGTATTGACTCAACCTTTCCAGTTTGTAAAACATATACGATTTCAAACGCTACATCAGAATTTGCATAATGAGAAAAGAAAGGAAAACATTCAAAATGTATCTACGTGCTTGTATATCACAGCAATGCTCTTTGCCTGCTTCTATATCGGTATACTCTTATTTCAATTATATATCTTAAAACTGACTGTATATTTATTAACTAATCCAGAAAAAAATCTCCTTTAAATCTTTATGACTAGATTTGGTCACTATAAGTATGATTTTACAAACGAAGTAAACATACCTGTTTCTTTTAGATTGTGTCCTTATAACTAAAAGAAACTAGGTTTCTAAGCGCAGTTATTTTGACTCATATAATTCCTCTTAGTTTAGTTCCTATTTTAGGTTTGTTTTTAAGAGGTAACCCACTATGAACCAGTTTTCCTTAATGCACATGTTGGTTCTAATACTGTTTTATCCTGATCAAAAAAGGATGAGTAAGATATTACAGTGGTGTTTTCTTTTGACCAATTCTTCATCCTTAAGTCAGCGTGACTACAAGAAAAATAGAACCCTCAATGTACTTCCCTTTTATGATTCCAATGTGATCTGTAAAATTAAATTATTTATTAAAAGTTCAAGTACTTTAAATCAGAAGCAGATTTTAAATCAGAAGTTTTCATAGTGTTAATTTGTTTTTGTTTTTTAACAAAATGATCATCTGGACTGCAGATGATGTAGAGAAAAGATCTCAGTTTTTGATATTGGAATTAAATCCTGGCTCTGCTATGCAACCTTGGATAAGATTTGTTATTCCATTTATAGGATGAGATAAATAGTTTATAGGTTTGCTAGGATGCTGTGTCATGATATATGTAAAAGAGCTACACAGCTGTGTGGATGCACCTATCCACAAACACATATATATTCATGACCCACCCCCAAACTACACATGCTATCATACAGACAACCTTGAGAATGTTCTTACGCTAAATAGTACTTGTCAAGCCACTGGTCTTAATTTTACCCCTTGGAGGGATCAGAACAAATCTTGTCCTTCTTGTCTAAGTGAGAGGAAGGTAAAGAAAACTGCAGGAGGAAGGAACCAAAGATGGTCTTGATATCAAAGGTGTTGAAGCAAGGAGGATTTGGGGCATTTAATATGTGTGAAAGTATGGTAACTGGATCTTAGATTAAGTCAAGTGCATTTGAAAGCTTTCCCAACTGTGAAAGTTTCTCTAAGTAGTTCTCTCAACAGGTTAGCCTCAGGAAATTAACACACCCCAGGACCAATTGAAGTTCCCATCAATTAAGCTAATTGACACAGCAGGCTTAACCTGTTTTCCAATGGTGAATATAAAGTATTTGTTCAACAAACAAAGGCCTCTCAAATCTTTTGAAAGCCTACCCTAGTCAACTGGTTGAAGGCTCAAAATTAAAATATATATATAGGGATAAACTTTAATAACACCAAACATACCCTCCAATTAGGCAGGCATTGTGATGAGGTGGAGGGTTTTATTATATTCAACTAAACTTATGATTTTATGTTTAAAATTTTTAAACATCAAGATTTCCATACCTTCTTTAAGGAAATCAATGTTCTATTGAAGTTCTTTACAGTCTTTTAAAACTGTGCTTTAATATTTTTATTACAACCAAAAAGTAATATGAAATAATCATTTTATTTTAAGCTTTATGTTCAATTTGGAAAGTTATTATTAAGTTTTCAAATGGTATTCTTTTAATTCCATTACATGTTTTTTTTCCTCCTAAACCTAAGGTTCTGCTGACACTGAATTTTAAAAAGTAAATAAATAAAATAAAATAGGACAGAGAATATGAAAGTTCTTTGTAAAATTTAAATTATTTTTGAGGTAGATATTATTACTATAATCTTAGAAACCAACGTGATGACCTTTCCTCTGATCTCCTGTTGAAGTTTATATACTCATTTAACTTACAATACAGACTTTTTTCTCATTTCCCCATTTTGCTAGTATATTGTCTGCTTGACCTTGGAAAACTCATTTAACCTCTCTGTGTCTCAGTTTTCTTATTAGTAAAATGGGCCAATTTGAGTGGGTCATTGTGAGAATTAAAAATGAGAATATGCAGTAAAAGTTTTAGTGTGTTTGCTAGTATAAATGAGCACTCAATAAGTATGAGCTATTGTAAGCAGAAAAATGGAAAAGGAAAAGGAAAGGAGAGGCATTCTAGGTGGAAGGGATGTTATATGTCAAAGACACAGAAGCAGAGCTTAGCTGTGCCTGGTGAGTGGCAGCGATGGGTCAGGCTAGAATCCTGATGTTGCAGGGAATGACGACAGGTGATGGTTCATGGGGATTTTGTAAAGCCAAACTGAAATTCTGGGTTTTAAGTTTTGTTTAGTGCATAGTAGAGAGATTTTGTTTGTTTTTGTTTTGATTTTAATTACAGTAAATGAAATGATCAAGCAAATCTTTCAGGAAGATTAACTGGAGCAATGAATAGATATCATCAAAAACAAGAGAACAGACCCAAAATGGAGTCACTGATGCTAAGCCCCATGTCATCAAACCAAGACCTAACTTAATTACAATTTCAGCTCTCCCAGAAAAGGAATCTTAAGCCAGTCAATCAGGAATTGCCTGATCAGCACTAGTTAGGTCATCTACCTGATAAAACTCTACCATCCTCTAAAGGAAGTAATCTTACAATAATCATTCGCTTTTGCCTGGTATAACGTTTTTATTCCTGCTCCATTCTGCCTTTCAGTCTTTCATTTTGTTCAGCGCCTAGGAGCTCCTTTCTATATGTTAGATGGGTGCTGCCCAATTTATGAATTGTTGAATAAGGCCAATAAGGTCTTTAAAATTTACTCAGCTGAATTTTGTTTTTTAACAATGTGAAATTTGAAGAGTAAAGGTCAGTCTGGAAATTATTGTAAGAGTCTGGAAATAGGTTAATAGTATTTACTGGGTCACAAGACAATACAAGAAGACTTAGAGATAAGTTAGTATGTTCTTTCTCCATCTCTGAATTTAATGTACAAAGAAATCAAAGTATAAGATCAACAAATGATTTACTTAGGTCACACAGCTAATTCTATTAGATCTAGGCCTCGAACACAATTTTCTGTTCCCAGGTCCATGCTGTTTCTATAACACCAAGCCATCTCAATTCAGCAGGCACATAATCCAGATATACTATGTGCAAGGCATTCAAATGGGCGCCTCAAGTAATCAGAAGGGAAGACCTGAGTTGTAAAAGATATGATGGCTTATAGCATTATGCTTCTAATTTTCGAGTATTTGAAGGTGTCACAAGAAATTATTTCACAAATTTGGAAAGACTTAAATACTGCTAGTGACTCCATTTCTAGCAATTTAAAAATGTCCAGTTGGATTACATGTCAACCAAAAAATTTTTCAATAAAGTATACTCGATTCTGAATTACATAGGATTATTAGCTAGTGCAAAGGGCCTCTTACTGGCTTGTGGGGGAAGAAAATGAGGGCTCTCCACCTGGCCTTCTCTGACACCACACTGGCAGGGTGATAGCGGGGCAAGCGGTATCTTATACTCTGGTGAGAATGGACAGGAAGGTTCCAGACTCAGCCTTTTCAGTAAGGATAGGAGTGGCGCCACCGTTTTTTCTCTGGTGTTTTTCTGGGCTAGAGCAGTTATTGGCTAAAATTTATCTGTCTTGCTAGGCTTCCCTTTTCCTGGACCTTTGGCTAGAAAGAATGAGCTTTTCTTGGGGCTGTTTTTGTCTGTGTGTTGGTGTTTCGGGATTGCTGGTTCTCCAGAACCAAATCTGGCATATATCAAGCAGAGAAAATCCAGAGAACTCATCACTATGTCATTACTCAATTACAATATCCCTAGACTGTCTGCTGTCTTCTCTCCATCTTTTCTAGAGTCTGCCTAAATTTGCATTATATATTATGTCAAAGGATTTTAACTGTACTTAGTGGGAGGAATAGGGAAGAATATAACTATTCTAAGTTTCCAAAAGTGGAAATCTCTTTATGAGCTTTCTAAACTGACTTTTATATTGTGACGTAGGATAATTTCCCCTCAAAATATTCTTTACTTGTCTTATTTTTATTGCAAAAGATCTGATTTTATAGTTGTTCTCATAAAAGTACCACATTTTACTGTATATTTCAACCATATCATTTCAGATGCTAGAAAACCATTATTAGGTGACTAGAATATTTTATAATCTATGTCTATTACAGAGTCCAATTGAGATTAATTAAATGGTAAAGTCAAATTTTTCTGATTCCAGGACTGCCTTATTATAAAAGATAATAAATTTATCTTCAGAAGACATCAAATTGACAGTTTTAAGGAGAATATAAACTAAAAGCTGTAAATAATGGAACTAGAAAGTTTGTTTTGTCTTTATTTTCAACTGTTTAAAAAAAAGAACAGTCATTTGGGTTATTGAGGAGTAGATTATATTCAAGGACCTACTAAAAATATGTTTGTATTGTATATATAGCAATTTAACCTGGCTAATTTTTCATGAATCCCCCCTGATAATTGGTTTTATGCCATCTTGCTGGAGGTATACTATTTTCTTCAGCACTCCTGGGAATATCTGGAATATGCTTCAAGCACTCATGATAATACAACATTAAGAAATGTATCAACATACAGATTACATATTCTTATTAAAAATTAAATGTGTAGAGTGCATATAAGCATTGAGGATTCCTGGGTAACATTAGTCTGCAAAGTCAGCTCACATCACCTTCAATCACTGACATTTATTCCTTTAGGAAAAGGAGAGATTTGGTGGGCACTTGATTTTTGCAACTCTCAGCTCTACCCAAAGTATATATGTGTGCAGAGTCTCAGAGACAGTTGGCAAACCATCTTAGCTCTACCTCTGGTGCAACAATGTTTTCCCCTCTTTGATAGATCTTATCCTAATTTTCATTACTCGAGCTGTGATTGAAGCAGCCCACTGCAACCTTCACCTTTCTAGAAGCTGGCAGTCACTCTCCAGTGGAGTCACACATACATGCTACCAAACTTTTCCAGGCCCTTGGCAGGGAAGGGCATGTATTTAACCTTATTGGATGCTGCCATTGCCTTTCTTCTGGAATGACCAAAAAAACTACTTCTTATCCCATTATATCTTTCCCAAATCGTTAGTTCTTCAAAGACCTCTTTTTCCACTCTGTGCACAATATTTTTGCATCCATTTTTATCATTGTATTCAATGGTCAAAATATCAATAATATTTTGTATTATGTATTTTATACATGAATGAACAAAAAACCTATAAAACATGTAATGGTTGGCAGATAAAAAAGTGCTTAGTAAAGTTTAGATATAATTATAATTGTTCTAACTAATATTTTATGATAATACTCAGTAGAGTTGTTTTATATTAATTAAAGAAATAACTATAGCTTATTAACTATAAAGTAAAAGCATAATAAAATAGAGACTAAATAAAGTGGAAGGAAAAATGCATTTAAACACCAAGACTACATATTAAATTACATTTACAGGCAACAAGATTTTAAGTGGAATGTTTCTTATTTCTAAAATCTTTTTTATAATTATCTTCTTGCTCTCATTAATAAATATTTATGCATAATTATCAAACTATGTAAGTACAAGTACTAGATCGGTTGGACTTTTATACGTCTTATTGCTCTCCATCTCCTCCACTGCTTATTGAAAGGAGATCAAACCGTGGTTCCTTGAGTTCTCCGGGGCTGTGAAGGTGTACAGACTTCACCTAACACAAATGGACTTTTCCCCAAAACCAGTGACCCACTAGCATGGGAGCTGAACTGTGTGTGTTCTTTTTGCCTAAGAAGATGTGGAAATAGTGTGACACCAGCCCTCTGCTGAGGGATAAGAAGTCACCAAAAGTGAGTTAAAGAATCTTAATAAAAGGAACTGCTTACCTGGAACAAAACTGAAGTTTTGGGCTCCAGATATACTATAAAAACACCATTTTCCTTCTTTGTGATTAATGAAAGAAAGATGATATCAAAATAGAAGAACTTCACACAATAAGAAGTATCATTCATAAACACTCTAAGTCACAGTCACCTGCAAAAGAACACTGAATTGTTAAACACTGTAACACACTTGAATTACCAGGAAGTACTTTGCCCAGTGAGAACATGTAACATAACAGACAAGATGCCATAAACTTTGCCTTAAACAACGATGGACTTCTATGTTTGTCTTGCCTGTGGTCAAGACATTGAAAATGCACTTGTTTACCTTTTTTATTCAGCATGTTCATAAACATTCTGTGTCCAGTCATTTCTTGAAGTTTTAATTGAAACAAAATTATGACATAACAGTATCTAAAGAACAACCCCAAACTAGGTTGAAAGTGTGAAAAAAGAGTGTTATAATGTTAGAATTATTCTAAGTCCATAATTATACTAAGTTTTTCATTGAATTCATTTCTTCTATCATCTCTTCCTTTGTCTGCCTTCTCACAAGATTTCATACATAGCTTCATAGTTTTGAGAGACACAACACAATCGAATCTGATTTCTTCTTTAGTTAACCAATAAGAAAGTGAACTGTGTCCTGTACTATGTTAAATATTGAAGGTACAACTTATAAAAGAAGTTAAGGTGCTAGAATCCTGTGAATCTGTTTCTGTTCTGTAAATAAGTTCATTTGTATCATTTTTTAGATTCCACATATAAGTGATATCGTATGATATTTGTTTTTCTCTGTCTGACTTACTTCACTTAGTATGATAATCTCTAGGTCTATCCGTGTTGCTGTAAATGGCATTATTTCATTCTTTTTTATGGCTGAGTAATAAAACAAACTTATGGTTACCAAAGGGGAAAGGTGGGCAGGGAGGGATAAATTCGGTATTTGGGATTAACATGTACACACTACTATATATAAAACAGATAATCAACAAGGACTTACCGTATAGCACAGGAAAGTCTACTCAGTATTCTGTAATAACCTATATGGGAAAAGAATCTGAAAAAGAATAGATATATGTATTCATATAACTGAATCACTTTTCTGTACACCCGAGACTAACACAACATTGTAAATTAACTATGCTCCAATATAAAATAAAAATTAAAAGAAAAAGAAAACAGCCTTACAACAATAAATAAATAAATAAATAAATAAATAAAAATAATGGCTCTGTTCTAAAAAAAAAAAAAAAGATGCTACAATCCTGATTTCTAGTAACTTCCAAACTTACTAGGGTAAGCAAAACATACAGAAGTGTAAACACATACTAGACTTTGGGGTGCCCCGTGAATCGTGTGTTTAATTGGAGTAGATCTTTGAGTGATGTATAAACCTATGGCACAGCTCCTGGGATGCTCCTTTGTGGTGCTACACACTTGGCATCTTCATAATCCCCAAATTCACTCCATCCCTTTTCCAGGTTTGTCATCTGTGCTATCTCCCCTACCCCAGGCCCCCATCACCTTCTGCTGAAGACTAAGAAGCACAAGGAAGAACAGCAGGTGCTCCTCAAGGTCAGGACATTTGTTTGGAGAGTGGCCTATTGAAAACATGTCCTGCACCCATAGTGTGCCAGGCACTGTGTTAAGCCTGTTACTTATATATCTAATTTAACCCCTACCACCATCATATGAGATAGGGTGCTATTATTCCCTTTAATAGATGAGGGAACTGTCACTGAGAAAATTTTCATAATTTGCTTCAGATCATACGGCGTATATCTGAGATGGTCTGATAACAAGTCCATGTTTAGTGGCTTCACAGAGAGAACCCTTCTCAGAAAGTGGGGAGAAAATGGAAAGTAAGGGGCTGATAGAATATACTAGTATACTACAGGAGTGGGTATTAAGAAGATAAAGACAAATGTCTAGGGGTCTGCTTTGCAAATGTCTCAATATGCAAAAACCAGGGGTGTTTTAGGTTCCAATCTCTGATAGAAGTCATTTTATAAATAGAGGTTGTTTCCTCCAGGAAGTGGTAAGCATATCATCATAAGTGATTGAAATTTAAGTTTACAGATTGTGGGTTGCTGACCACTGGTATCTATTAATACAAACCAGAAAACAAAACCAAGAAACCTAGCTTTCTTCTCGATAATTTTGTTTGCCTTTCCTTTCTACTTCCTTTTACCCGAAATGCTAGTTCTTTGCTATGGATTGTGCCTAGCAAATCAATATAGATCTAATCTTAGGGTTCTGGGAACATTACTTCTAATTGAAAAATAATATTGCAGACTGAAATTGGTGCCTTGAGTTTAAACTGCTATAATGGCTTGGCAATGCTTGTGATTTCTAAATCGCACTGATGTAGTATTGGTATTTGGATATTTTAGTGGCTTTATTGACCATATGGATCTTTGCAAATGCTGGCTGCATAAACAATTTGGAGGCGGAGCACAGCTTTGGAAGTGCAGAAGGAGCTACACCTGTTTCAGTAACAGATGATCCAAGCTGCTGCTGCAGATAAAACCCATCTGGCTGGTACAAGATAGAATAAAAAATCAGGGAGGAAGGGCACTTTTCTGAGTTCAAATTTTCTGAGGGAAACATTAAGGGATAAGTTTCAGATTGAGGACTTTTAACTTTTCTGTGGGAACAGGAAACTATCTGCAGAAGGTTGTCTATTGTCACCTGTTGGAGAGCATTAGCACACTGCTGCTATATTTGGCATGATGGCATTTTCAAGTTATGATGTTACCTGAAACATACTGGAAAATCTTGTTTTGCAGCCTAATTGAATAACAGAAAATTTCAAAGTGAAATTCAGAAGGCTTTTTTGTGTTATGCTTAAGATGAACTTCAAATAAACAGTGCACTTTCCTGAACTATTTAAAACAGAAACTACTAGAGGCAAAATAAAAGGGTATAAAGTTCCCAATTCATTGACCTAAGAAAGAGTTACAGTGGCAAGGATTGGAGAAGTTGTGGACAGGGCTTCTGTGATCATCTGTGATCACCTCCCCCAAAGGGGATTCTCACACTCTTGGCTGACTATGGGATTTTCTCTTAATTCTCTGGGGTTAATAAAAGGTACACGAAAAAATCAGGGATATGGTGTTATTTAGGGGAAGTTCAAGGTTCTCATCTGCTCCCTGCTTTTACCATGCAGCCCCAACTTCATCCTTTGGGAGGAGAGTTTTAAATCTAAGCTTTTCAGGTTTAAGATATTATAATGGGCTACAGTTCAAAGGGAAGATATTTCAAAAGCACTGTAGGTCAGAGTGGTGTTTTTCTTTATTATTTTTTAACTGAGGTATAATTCACATATAACATTATATTAGTTTTAGGTGTATAGCATAATAATTTGTTAGTTGGATATACTGCAAAATGATCACCGCAATAACTCTAGTTAATATTCATCACCATACATACTTATAGAACTTTTTTTTCTTGTGTTAAGAACTTTTAAGATTTACTGTCTTAGGGACTTTCAAATATGCAACACAGTATTGTTAACTATAGTTGCCATGCTTTACATTACATCCCCATGACTTATTTATTTTATAACTGGAAGTTGGTGCTTTTTGAACCCTATCACCCATTGTGCCTACCCCTGACAACCACCAATCTGTTCTCTGTATCTGTGAGCTTGGTTTTCTGTTTATGTCTTTCTTCAAATGCTCTCTTCTCCCACATAGTTAAGGGAGATCTTTCAGAAGATACTTGAAAAAGGTCTAAGGCAGGGTACCATCTTCATTAGAGCAAACATTTTTTCTTCATGCTCTTTATCTGGGCACATATGAGTTGGCCTTATTTAGAACTGGAGTTTGAAATTGGGTTTGGGATTTGTGGAGGGTGTAAATGGAACAGATCTTTTAGCCTGTTTTGGTTTTGTCCCATCTGGACTTGCCTAGTTTAGGAATCATCTTCATTGTCTCAGTCTAGCCAATGAGAACGTTACAGAGGATTCAAGGTAAAAGTCCATCCACTGTAAAATGGTAATTTTTCTTTTTCTGGGCATACTTTTCTTTCAGGAACCATACAGAGAGGAATAGCAAATCCTGGGTTATTTTTAGGTCTTCATTCTAAGTCATTTTAAACCCACTTTAATATACTCTACCCGGATGTCCCTGGACTGAATTGCTGGCAATTGCTTCCTCCTTATAAGTTACATGGCTGAAATGCTGGGTTTGTCTACCATATCTGGTCTTATCCTATTTATCTCTAATTCAGTCCAAGTCCCAGTTTGTTATAATTAATCTGACAAAATAAAATAGGGCAGATTCTCAGGGCCTTCACTTCTAGGTATCTGTAATTTTTAAATAGTCCTGATTTAAGACTTGATTTGAGGACTTTTAAGCCAAGTGGTTATTTGATGGTGTAAAGGAGACATGCTGTGTTAAACTACCCATATGACTCCAATTGATCTTATGAAAATATAATTGCTGCAGTATATATGCATGTCAAATATCCATTACCTCTGACCCTTTCAACGTGGTTTGAAACTAGGGCCCCGTGAAGAACCAGACTTCATTTACTTTTAGTCTCTAAATTCGATTTGGATTCTGTAGCAGGTCTGGATTTTCTCCTCTCTGCCTATAGTAGAGTCTTTACCTCCACACATATCTACAATTACCAGGAGAGCACTCTTTTGTCCAAGGGGCAATGACAATGTAAAACTCTTTCAAGATGACTTAATGTAGCCCATAAAGGTTTTGTTATCCAACCAATATTTACAATTGCAGAAACCAATTGCTTGCTTTATGGAGAGAACATTTCATGTATACATCATATTTTTTTCAGTGATTGCCAAAAAGATCAATTTGAGCTTTTGCTTGAATTAAAAATATATATTTTATAATGTCTAAAATAAATAATTACTCTATTATTCCTGAAGAAATTTTAGTATTTACAGAGGGAAAAAAATATGATATTTTTATTTCCCCTAACAATCTATATCAGTATGCTTTAAAAGTGTGCTATGTTTTTTCAGAACCATATGTACTTCTAATGAATAAAAGTGTTAACTTCTAAAAGGTAAAAATATTTTTTATGATTATTAAGGTCAGTATGATAGAATCAAAATAAATTGGATTTTAGAGTTGAAACTCAGCTCTACCACTCCCTAACTATGGGAAATTTGGCAAATCACTTTACCTCTCTGAATTTTACCTCCCTCACCTGCAAAAAAGGATTAATGCTATAAATCTTAACTTACAGAGATGCTGGAACAATTACATTGGAACACCTACTGAAATAATAATAATAAACAGTAGTTTATTCCTTTTTTTTTTTTTTTTTTTTGTGGTACGCGGGCCTCTCACTGTTGTGGCCTCTCCTGCTGCGGAGCACAGGCTCCGGACGCGCAGGCTCAGCGGCCATGGCTTACGGGCCCAGCCACTCTGCGGCATGTGGGATCTTCCCGGACCGGGACATGAACCCGTGTCCCCTGCATCGGCAGGCGGACTCCCAACCACTGCACCACCAGGGAAGCCCCTATTCCTTATTTTTCATACAGTTCTATGTAATTTTATTTTATGTTTACTATTTAATAATGTGAACACTTAATCACATCATTATGTTTAGGACCAACCAAAATCTTAAGCTGTTGGTATCAAAGATGTTATTATTTTATTTGTGTAATCTATAAATAAGAAAACTAAGGCAGTATGTGTAATTGTTAAGAACACTGACCCTGAAGCTAGATTCCCTGACTTAGATTTCAGTCACCTCTCTGCTCCAACCCCCCACACAGACAAGTTATATGACTTTGGACAAGTTACTTAAGTTCTACATGCTTTGGTTCCCTTTTCTATAAAATTGGGATGATGAAAGTACCTATTTCATAAAAATGTTGTATATAAAACTTTATATAGTTACTGATATAAAGTAAGACCAGTATAAATTATAATGACTAATCTTAGAAGATTGTCTATAACCATACAGCTAATAAGTAGGGATTTTTGCCCAGGATTTCTGATTTTGAGTTATTTTTTCCCCCTGACTCCACATTGCCCTTGGAATTTCATGTAAATGTAAGTGTAGTAAGAATTTCATAGTACTGGTACATAATTACATAGAACATGCAGCAGTTCTATTTTCCTTACCAAAGTGTGTCAATGAGAAGCAAAGCAGTGCAGAGTCCAAACCAAAGGCCCCAGTCTGAGTTAAGATCATCGATTCTCATAAATTTATTGCCTCCAAAGTCACTGACATTGACTGAATGTTCAGGGCCTCTGTCTGAGTCATTTGTTAGACTGTTGCTGTGGACCCCAGATCACTGACTCCATAAATCTCCAACTGGAATCCACTCTATCGGCATTCTAGGTCCCCAAGTGGCCCTTACCAAGTGTGAAAGCAAATGCAGTCAATAGTGAAATAAATACATTATTAATAGTGCATCTAGGGGCTTCCCTGGTGGCGCAGTGGTTGAGAATCTGCCTGCTAATGCAGGGGACACGGGTTCGAGCCCTGGTCTGGGAGGATCCCACATGCCGCGGAGCAACTAGGCCCGTGAGCCACAACTACTGAGCCTGCGCGTCTGGAGCCTGTGCTCCGCAACAAGAGTGGCCGCGACAGTGAGAGGCCCGCGCACCGCGATGAAGAGTGGCCCCCGCTTGCCACAACTAGAGAAAGCCCTCGCACAGAAACGAAGACCCAACACAGCAAAAATAAATAAATAAATTACTAAACTCCTACCCCCAACATCTAAAAACAAAATAAAAAATAAAAAAATAGTGCATCTATTTGGCTGGGAATGAAGTCAAGAAAGACTGTCACAAGTGATAAATAAAAGTGTTCACTTTTTGAAGTTGCATTTCTAGTTTTATTATTTCACCAGTTTTGCCAAAAAGCCCGCAGAACGAAGAGCGAGATATGAAATTTCTAAACAAAGGCAATGAAATAATTTAAAATTTGATTAAAGTGTCAGACTTGTTTTCATTTGGAAAATATAGCCTCTGTTTATGAGGTAAAAGGAAAGTGTTTTTCCCACTTTTTGAAAATACTTTTAGCCATTCATTGTTCACTTAAAATCACATTTTCCAAGGACACCAGAGAAAATCTCTTCTTTAAAAGTTTTTAGAACATTGCTGATTCTTGCTGGATGTTTTTCAAACTCAGTCAAGGAATTACAAAGGAAAACCCTCCAATGTCAAATTCTTTGAATAATGGCAGGAAATAACTTGCCAGATCAAAAAAACTTTTATCTATCATCTAACCCACGGGAAGCAGAAAGCTATGTCCCTGAAAACTACATTGAAACAGTCTAGAAAAAGACCACTCTCTTCCAGAGACCAGTTAGCACGTGAGGCCAAACCAGACTGTGTTCCATGAGCTTCACGAGATTCATAAGTGACCTAGATAGATGTGTGTGAGAGTGAATGCACACCCATGTCTGAATTTTGCTGTAAGAGATGCATATATCTTCAAAGAAAGTGTGCTTTAAGAATGGAAGTGTCTCATGATGGGAAAAAAATTATTACTGAGGAGAATTTAGGATTGTTTTATGAATCCCTGCAAAAATCAGCCAGCTAAAATGCATCTTAAAATTTCACTGAGGAAGGGTTTTTTTTTCCTATTTAATTATTTCCCAAATATGTTTTTCATCAAAATGGAGGAGTTACAGAATGTATAGTTTTCTAGGGTGTAAGATTCATAGATTTGAAATAGACATTAGCAGTTTTTTCATCCCACCTTCTATAGCGTCTCTGCAAGGTAGTGATTCAGCTTCTTGACACTACAAAAATAAGAGCTACCATTTCTAAGTGTTCATTGTGTGGTCATTGTGCTAAGTACTTCACAATTATCTCACTTAATCTTCATAATAACCCTATGAAGAAGACATTATCATGTTTTTAGACAACTGAGGTTCAGAACACTTACTAATTCGTTCAAGGTCAAAGAACTAATATGAATTCAGTTCCTTTTGCTTTCAAAGAATGTGCTCTTAATACCCACGATTGAGTTTTACAGATGAACAGCTTTAGTTCCTAGAAAAGTTTTCCTTATACTGAGCAGAAATATGCATTCCTATAAATTTCAGAGTAAATTTAGTACTTCTTAACTGCCCTTCAAATAAGGTTATACAGCAATCAAATTTCTTTTTACTTGCTGTTTAAAGGTAAATATTCCAGAAACAATTCTAAACTCTGCTTTGAAGGAAAAAAAAAAAAAGATCAGAGTCATGAGGAGATAGAGCAAACTTAATGGAATCTCTCTTTCTATCTCATCAATCTACCATGTTATCTAGATTTTTCCAACACATGGGATTAAGAGATCTTCTCCAGAAGACTGCTGTGAAATCAGAAGCTACTTAGGGTCAGTAAAATAATTGTACATCATCATGGATTAGTTTATCCATTAATTGTTTCCCTATCGAGAAGAGAACAAGGAAGGGTGATATAGTATAGGTATGTTCTGATGTATCTACACAGAAATAGGTACTGGAAACAGGATACCTTCAGGTGTACATTAAGTATAGAGCATACAATTGCTCACTGGCACCCTCAAGCAACCTCTCATCAAAATATACTTTCCTTCTAGGAGCCATAATAACATAAATTCTCCTATTAGTACTTTATTTCTGTGGGTTGAACACTCTCTCACCAGGATTTTCTACTGAAATACAAATATCCTTAAAACTCAATGTGGATTAATTTGACAGATTCCATTTTTTCCTAACAGTAGGCACTGAGATGGAAAGAAAGGAACTGACTAGATCAGTGGTTCTTCAACTTTAGCATGTATCAAAATCATCTGGAGGGTGTGCCACAGTCCCAGAGTTCCAAGCTCAGAAGGACTTGAGTGGGGTCTAAAAACACGCATTTCTAATAAGTTCCCAGGTGATACTGATGGTGCTGTTCTCAGGTTACACACTGAGAACCACTGGATTAGGGAGTGGTGTAGAAAGGGAAATGGAGGAGGGCTAAAGGAGAGTGTTCCACAGCCTAACTTAGCATATAGATCATTAGTGTTAGAAAATTCACAGTGCTCGTTTATAAGCCTATCTCCAATAAGAAAAATGAGGCATACCAACTCAAAGCAATGTACACCATTGCTGAATATTGGTGAGATAGGATTTGAGTCTTTGGACTTTCAGCTTTGCATTTGAGTCATGAACAGAGCCTTTCAAAGTTGAGGCTCATTAAAAAAACCTCTGAGGAGGTTGTGAAAAGTACAGATTCCTAGACCCCATTCTGGAATCAGGGCCCAGAGAGTCTGCATTTGAACAAATTCTTCTGGTCACTCAGATTCAAGAGGTCTGAAGACAACATTCTAAGAAGCAAAGCAAACACATCAGGTTCTAAGGACAGCTCACAGGGGAGGAGTGGAGACCTATGTGAGCATGAGAGCAAGCTGTGATGCCTGAGGGGACCTGAGGTAGGCTGGGGAAAAATAGGATGCACATTTGCTACCCAACAATTTGGTGCAAAATAGATGCTCATTGTGGAAACAAGACACCAACTCACTATACTTGTCAAAACACTACACCCCCTCCCCTTGTATAAAAGAATCCTAACTCTACAGAGAATGTGAACACAGAGCAGCCATGTCTAATCCTCACCTGGCAGAAACCGACTCTACTATGATAAAGTTTCCCTCTAATGACTCACCATGAAAAATAATTGCCAAGGTACATAAGCATTTTAAGTGTCATCCCATAGGGGCTTATAACCTTTGCCCCTATAGGCAAGTGGGGAATCCAACAGGAGAGGAAAGAGACAAAATTAAGCTTGCTTAGCTTTAGCTTTAACTTTTTACTTTCCCCAAATATGCAATTGTATTCTTATTCCTAATTAAGAAAAAATATCCTGCTAATTTGTCATCTTTCTTTACTCTGTTTAGCTGTTCTTATGTATGGAAACTTAATAATGAAAACAATTGTCACCATCAAAGTAGCACATCATGAAATTCTCTTGCTTATTCCATTATTTTTCTTAAAATGTCATTAAAATAAAATCACTTTTAAAGAAAATAAGGAAATAATGAAAATTCCATCAAAATTGTTTGCTGAGTACCTTTGGACTTTTAAGGGCGTGAAAATGAAAAACATATTTTTTTATCACTGAAAGTAGACTTTGAAACCCTATCATAAGTCATCTTACTACATATAGCACACATTAGATTAGAGTAGAGGTCAAATCAATTCCTATATGAATACATATTCCACTCTAACTCCAGGAAAAGTGATGTATCTGCATATCATTTTCTGTGAGCTTTCTATTATAAGAAAATAAGTCCTGAAGTATAAGAATTATTTCTCCAAACTCCCTGTAGGCTCTTTCAATGAATAAAGCCAAAAGCTCTTTCATAGCTTTTAAGGCATCCCATGATTACCCTCATTTTTCCCCATTTCAATTTTATCTTACATAGCCCCCCTCTCCCCACCCCTCCTGCCTTTGACCCCTGCTCTTCTACACATATAGCCTTACGATTCCTAACCACACTTAGATTTACCTTGAGACTAATGAACTTGATGTGCCAGGGCCCCTTACATGCACAAGCCTTTTAAATGTCAGAAGTTGCTGGGAGTTGTAGAGAGTTCAAGAGAGGACCTGGAAGTCAGGTTGCACTCAGGAGGCATTTTTTTTGCAAGCATTTCTGATAAATCACCTAAAAGGAAAAAGTCATGAATCTATAAGCTTCCAGTAATTTGGTGGGATTTTACCTTTTATTTTTAATGAATATTCATTTTTGCATCTAATTTTTATTCTCAAATGTGTATTCTTTTTCCTAAAGATGGCCATAAATTCTGTAAGTTTCATGCCCACAATACCTGGATCTGCCCTATTCCCAATACATACTGCCTTTATTTACATTCATTTCTTTGAAAAAGCTGTTTCTAGAATACCCTTCCATTCTCCCCATATATACCCCATTTCCCATATGTCTGTATATCAAAATAATATCCATCCTTTAATTTTTAGTTCAAATGCTATAGCCTCATGACCTATTAAATCTCCAGTCAGTATAAATCTCATCTGTACACTTATATTTCATCTCTCTTTTATCATAAATACAACTATGTCTTAAATCAAATGCCATTAGTTATACATCTTTAATAAAACAAAACCATATCTTTATTGCCTTTTTTTTTTATTGTCTTTTGCTTCCTTGATACCTATGCAACAACCAATGGGAGATGGAAAGTCAGGGTTGGGTGTGGCAAATTTACAATTAGAATAGCAGTCATCATATGTATAGTATTTACTAAGCATGGATACTGTGTTGGTAACTGGATACATAGTATGTAATTTAATGATCGGAATAGCTCTACAAAGCAATAGCTCTACAGCAGGAAAAAGAGGCTCACAGGTAGATTATTTGCCTAGGGTCATTGCTATGAACTGGACTGTGTCACCTCCAAACTCATATGTTGACTGTATTTGGAGATAGGGCTTTAAAGGAGACAATGAACATTTAATGAGGTCACAGGGTAGGGGTCTAATCTAATAGGACCAGTGTCCTTATGAGAAGAAGGCACCAGAGATATGCATCTGTGTAAAATGCCGTGTGAAGACAGCAAGTCAAGAAGAAAGGCCTCAGGAGAAACCAACCCTGCTCAGAACTTTGATCTTGCTCTTCCAGCCTCTAGAACTGTGAGAAATAAATTTCTGTAGTTTAAGCCAAGTTTATGCTATTTTGTTATGGCAACACTAGTAGACTAACACAGTCACACAGCTAACTAACATTGGAAACACTGGAGTTGAACTGAACTGAGGTCCATTTGATCTTCCTGCTCCAAGGTCATGCTGAAGAAATGGCTCCACTCTCTGCATAGTGATAACCCATGCTCAGTTTATAAAATATTCACAATGTCTGTCATTCAAAAAGACAAGAGTTTCCTTTCTTGCTACTCTAAAGATAGCAATAGAGTAAAAATCTAAATAGTTTTATATTAACAAGAAGTCTTTGAAATAGGGTTTTATATTTATGTCTAATGCCTGAGTCTTAGATTTATTTCTTTAATAATTAAAATGGCAACACAGGGGAACACAATTAAGAATGGCTGAATAGATACAGAATCGAGAAGAGAATATATGGTGGGTTTGATTTTCATTTCCTTTGCTATGTAAAAAAAATTCAATATACCATACACACTAGAATAATGAACATATTTTGTAAGTAACTGAATTACCTTGAGTTCCATTTATTAGAAGAATTTTTCTTAGAAATGAATTTTTGCCATTATGGTACATTATAAATTTTCAGAAAGCTCTATCAGGGTCAGGTTTCTACTTACAAAGCATATTGTAGACACAGAGGATAGAAAGCAAACTGTGGTCAAATATATTCTGAAACTGGGAATTAGAAAACAAAGACTACTGAAAAAATAAGATCCACAACTTTTTTTCCAGACAGAATAATATATCAGTGCAAGTTTTTGTTTATATGATCCAACTAAATTATTAAATTTATGGAAATTTGGGGACAAATAATTATTAGATGTTATTTAATTTATTAAAACTGAAAAGAAAAAGCAGTTCACCCATTTCTCCCACCCCCCAACCCCACCACTTCTGGGGCAACTGCTAATCTCTCCTCTGTATCTATGACTTTTTTTTTTCCCTTCAGATTCCACATATAAAAGAAATAATACAGCATTTCTCTTTCTCTGTCTGATTCATTTCACTTAGCAAAACTGCCCTTGAAGTCCATTCATCTTGTCTCAAGTGGCGAGATTTTATTCTTTTTATGGCTGAATAATATTCCATTCTATATATATACCACAATTTATCTATTCATCCATTGTTTCCATATCTTGGATATTGTAAATAATGCTGCAATGATTATGAGGGTCCATATATATTTTCAAGTTAGTGTTTTCATTTTCTTCAAGTAAATACCCAAAAGTGGAATTGCTGGATCATATGTTAGTTCTATTTTTAATTTTTTGCAGAACCTCCATACCGTTTTCCATAGTGGCTGCACCAATTTATATTTACAATGTTCCTACCAACAGTGCACAATGGTTCCCTTTTCACCACATCTTCGTCAGCACTTGTTATTTCTTGTCTTGTTGATAATAGTCTTTCTGACAAATGTGAGGTGATATTGTATTGTAGTTTTGATTTGCATTTCCCTGATGATTAATGATGCTGAGCATCTTTTCATGTACCTGTTGGCCATCTGTAATTCTTCCTTGGAAAAATATCCCTTCAGATCTTCTGACCACTTTTAATCAGATTTTTGGTTTTTGTTTGCTTTTGAGTTATATGAGTTCCTTATATATTTTGGATATTAACCCATGATTTGCAAGTATTTCCTCCCATTCAGTAGGCTGCCTTTTCATTTTGTTGATGGCTTCCTTTTCTGTGCAGAAACCTTTTAGTTTGATGCAATCCTATTTGTTTATTTTTGCCTTTGGTGTCAGACCCAAAAAATCATCACCAAGACCTATGTCAAGGATAAATAAACTTGTAAATCAATTAAATTCCTTGAGTGTAAATTTTCCTTTTTTTAGGCTATAATTAGACTAAAAGTGTATTTACCTTGTTTTTCTGATTTCCAGGACTTAATAAATCAACCAGATGAGACTGACTTAAAGCCTTTGATATAAGAAATATTTGTAAAATTCACTGGAAAGCCATGTCACTGGTTAACTCATGCTAAGCTAGGACAGCTGGATTCAACTTCTACTCAGTCACCATCTTGTTCTGTGCCTTTAGGTGACTCACCTCTCCTCTTTATGCTCATTTTACTCACCTGTAAAATATAAATAAGAGGATTGGACTTGATTATATGTCCCCCTCCAGTTTTATAATTTTATGGTTATAAAGAAAATATTTAATATTTGGTTTTCTAATTCTACACTCTCTTCCTTGCTGAGGTGTCCCTGAAAATCATGTTTGAAATGTATGAATCACAGGACTGGAGTAGCCTAGATCTCTCTGTAGTCTGATAGAGAAATAAAGTTTTACTGTGCTAGTTCACTGAGGTTTCAGGACATATTTGTTAACACAGCAGTGCTGAGACTATTCTGACTAATAAAAATGTACTCCCCGGTATGGCCTAAATTGTGCCCCTCCCCCAAAAAAATTTATATGTTGAAGTCCCAACCCCCAATGTAACTGTATTTGGAGACAGAGCTTTTAGGACCTAATAAAAGTTAAATGAGGTCATAGCAATAAGGTCCTAATTCATTAGAATTGATGGCTTTTTAAGAAGAGGAAGAGATTTCTCTCTCTCTCTCTCTCTCTCTCTCTCTCTCTCTCTCTCTC
>NW_021703771.1:27660903-27756132 GCF_005190385.1 Monodon monoceros
TCTCTCTCTCTCTCTCTCTCTCTCTCTCTCTCTCTCTCTCTCACTCTCACACACACACACACACACACAGAGCAGGTTCCAAAGAAAGGCCACGTGAGATACAGCATGAAAGCAGCCATCTACAAGCCAGTAGGAGAGCTCTCACCAGAATCCAGCAACCTTAGGGGAGCAGTTCAGTACACTCTAAAAATGGGCTTAGAGGATTCAAGCTTAATTCTGGTTCAGTCACATGGATTCTCTATTTAGATTGACATGGTCCTTAACCATAAGGATAATAACCACTTGTCCAAGTATACTTGTTGTTGAGTCTCCCCTACAGTGGTTCATGCAGGCTGAAGTAAGAAAATAACGGTTTCTGTAAGCTTTAGAAAAGTGTCTTTATCCCTCTTGCACCTGATCCTCCCAGTCAATAGATGCACGTAGGGAATGCTTACAAGAAAGGGGAAGTTATGTCCACTAGAGTGGGACATGGGACACACTTATTTTGTGGTAGTGGAGGGGCAAAAATGACCCTGGCACCTGTGAAGGGAGGAAAGAACGGTAATAACTTTTCATCTTTCAGAATTGCTTTCTGGAGCTATTCACACAAACGAATGCCTGGCATGGTTCTCCCAAACTATTGCAAACACCTTAAATTAAACTGACTACTGGGTCTGCCAATCCCTGCCACATAGCTCTGACCAAAATTTGATTGCCACAACTCTTAGACTTTCTGAGAAAAGTATCACAAAGAGCAGAGGATAGCCTTAGTACTGCAACTCCCATGCAAAACACGTGAATATTTTCTCCAGCCCACATTTCTATAACTGTTGCTCAGTCATTCCCTGGCACAGCCCAACATAAGCTGGCTGGTGACATGGACATCCTCAAGTGGTTCCTTCAACAGCAAAGCCTAGACATAACTATTTGAACTGAATTGCGAACCCTAAGGCTTACCAGCCAGACAAGAAATCACACTGGGGGCATTGTCACACTGCACCCCTTGACTGATGTAGGTCCCACTTGTGACAAACCCTAAATGACAAATTGAACAAATTTGGTCCCACTTCATCAGTCAGAATAATTAGAGTGGCTGACAATGCAGTGTACTCATGGGAAATTTCACAAGTCAAGAGACATAGAAACAAAGTGTGGATAGTTGTTGGGATCATTTCATAGAAAGTAGCTATAGCTACTTTCTTGTTTCATTGAAGAGAAAGTTTGTCTCCTTTTTCTAGGCAGTAGGCTTCATGGAAACAGAAGACTAAAATTGTTCTTATGTAATCATGTTTAATCAGAAGTTGCCTGAGAGTTTTAGAAGGAAGCTTTCATTACTTTTGGGAGGTTGAAAAACTGAATAATTTTTGAAGTCATATAGACAGTCAGAGCTAAAAATCAGCATCTTTAGAAAGGCTCTTAAAATAATATCATTATCCACTAGAAAAAAATGACTACTCTGCCAGTTTTTTTAAGGGTTGGGAGGAGATGATTTTAATTACTGTGTTGTCCTGCCCTTGTCAAAGTTTTCTAGAATGGTAGAGCCAAGAAATAACCTTAAAGTAAGAGAAGATATAGTAGAAATTCTCTGTGCTAAGAGTCTCTACCAATAAAAATATGTGAAAATTTTTTCTACTATTGGTTTCATCTGGTTTGTCACTACATAATTTATACTCTAGACCTAATTGTTTTCTTCTCTCAAAGAGTAATGTCCAATGAGTCCTAAAGGACAATTTGGACAATATTCTGTAAGTGCTGGAGGTTCACTGATATCATCTATTCCTGACTTAAGTACTTCTCATGTGTATTGTGCTCATTAGGTATAGAATTCTGTGATCAAAATATAAAAATGTACTAATAGTTATTTTCATGGTGTGGACACAGGGGAGAGATAATAAGGCCCTGATACATCCTTGCTATATTAAGCAGTGTTTCACACAAGCAGTTATTATAGATTTCATTCATTTTTGTAATTAAAAGGAAAGAAAGCCAAGGTGGAAAAACTTGGAGATAAACAAAAAACAATTACATAGTTTCATATGATCAATTGTATTAGCAATAAAAACAACTATTAATTTTCTGCTGACACACCAAGCTTCTGTCAGTGTGCCTTGTCTGTTTACACCTTGGCAGATGGTCCCTCAGGCAGTAAACACGGAGAAAACATATTTATTTATTTATTTATTTTTGCGGTACACAGGCCTCTCACTGTTGTGGCCTCGCCCATTGCAGAGCCCAGGCTCCAGACGCGCAGGCTCAGCGGCCATGGCTCACGGGCCCAGCCGCTCTGCGGCATGTGGGATCTTCCCGGACCGGGGCACGAACCCGTGTCCCCTGCATTGGCAGGCGGACTCTCAACCACTGCGCCACCAGGGAAGCCCAGAAAACATATTTATAAAGGAGTTTGCAAAACAAAACAAAGCAAAACAAAAATATATCAAGAAATTTATGTTTTTTTGCAATGGAGTTATGGCTCTTGGCAATAAATATCAAGGGAAGTTCTGGTTAGAATCAGAACTTGAAATTAAATGAGCATTGAAAGTCCAATCTATGATTAAACAATTAACCCATATAAATAAAAGTCATCTCTGTAGGCTTCTGATTGATATTTCACCAATTAGACTAAGGCATAAATTCCTATCCCCTACAGTAACCTTTAATTTTAAAAAATCAAGAGTGTTAATAAAACATAAGCTTAATCCTGCCATTTCATCCCACAACAGCAGTGGGACCTGACATGAGCCAGTGTAACTCCGAGTGAGGAGAAAATATTCTGAGTATAGAGAATGGGGCAAAATGTCTTTACTGTGGCCCGCAGGTCACTTTTCAAGCACTCCTGAGTTTGCCTTGAATGGGCATCCAGAACTTTCTTCCTCTCTTGGTTTCCCTTCCTTCCTTTCTTCTCTCATTTCTGTATCCTGCTTCTATGTGGCCTCTCTCTTTTATCCATGGTCAAAAGTCCTCTTTTGCCTGTATCTTCACATTCTTCAGAATGGGGCACTCACAAGAGAAGTCTCTTACCTGTGGGGAGTCTCCTTCTTAGCATTATTTTAAAGGGCCCCTTCCCCTAGGATGTGGGGTGTGGGCTGAAAGGGACTGGGGGAATGAAGGGATTCAAGAAGAGGTAGAGTTCCATGGTGGGGATGGAGTTTGACAGACACCTCCAACCTGCCCCATAAGCATTGAGTTGCCATTCCCTTGAACTTTTCTCTATGGTATCCCTCAGTGAAATTAAAGTTTAGAAAGTAGGAGCTACATAGATATAGAGAATGAACTAGAATCAATAGTTACTAGTGGGGAAAAGGAAGGGGGAGGGGATTAAAGGGGGAGGGGATTAAGAGGTACAAAAGATTAGGTTTAAAATAAGCTACAAGGGTTAGGGTTTGGGATTGACATGTGCACACTGCTATGTTTAAAATGGATAACCAACAGGGACCTACTATATCTCACAGGGAACACGTCTCAGTATTCTGTAACAACCTAATTGGGAAAAGAATTTTGAAAAGAATAGATAAATGTATATGTATAATTGAATCACTTTTTTGTACATATGAAACTGGCACAACATTGTTAATCAACTATACTCCAATATAAAATAAAAAACTAAAAATAAATTTAAAAATAAAAAAAATGAAACAAGCTACAAGGATATATTGTACAAAACAGGGAATGTAGCCAATATTTTATAAGAACTATAATTGGAATATAACCTTTAAAAAGTGTGAATCACTATGTTGTACACCTAAAACATATAATATTGTACATCAACTATACCTCAATGAAAAAAGAAAAGAAAAGCTAAAAGTCAGAGAAACTGAAAGAGCCAAGATCCCAGGTTTTTGAGATCCTCTACAGTGATTCAGAACAGATTTTGATTTTATGAGAAGCTGAAAAATTCCATAGCCAAAACATGATTTAAAAAAAAAAAAACTTCTTGGGACTTCCCTGGTGGCGCAGTGGTTAAGGATCCACCTGCCAATGTAGGGGACACGGGTTCAAGCCCTGGTCCGGGAAGATCCCACATGCCGCGGAGCAACTAAGCCCATGCACCACAACCACTGAGCCTGTGATCTAGAGCCCACGAGCCATAACTACTGAGCCCGGGCGCCACAACTACTGAAGCTCACGCACCACAACTACTGAAGCCCGCATGCCTAGAGCCCGTGCTCCACAACAAGAGAAGCTACCGCAATGAGAAGCCCGCACTCTGCAATGAAGAGTAGCACTCGCTCTCAGCAACTAGAGAAACCCACGCACAGCAGTGAAGACCCAATGCAGCCAAAAATAAATAAATAAATTTATAAAACAATAATAATGACTTCTTTAAATAGAGAACTCATTCACAGGGTTCAAGATTCAAAAGGTAAGAAACAATATGAAATGCACATTCTTTCTCTCACTGAGTTCCCCTCTTTGGAGGAAATCAGTATTATCAGTTTCCAAACAGGTTTTTTAAAGGCAGAAGTAAAGGCATGATTTTTGAAGGTTCGTGTGGGTTCACAATAGTGACTGTGTATTGACTTCATAATAAATACAGACTTTTATCACTTTATTAGGGAACTGCTGACCAAAACCACCTGCCTTGGTCAGGCAGGATGATAGCCACTTGCATGAGTTGTCTCACAACAGAAGGTCCCAGATAAAGAACACAGTGCTGCCGCTGAAAACTAACGGGGAGAATTCGGGAGGGGCCGAAAGGAGGGAGGAGATGCTAGTTAATAGGAAGTCTTGTAAAACTACCTGGAAGAATTTGGGAGGGGCCAAAAGGAGGAGGGAGGAGATGATAAGTCTCCCAACTTCCCAGAAACCCTCAGGCTACAATCCTTCTTGGCTGAGAGATGACCATGCCACCAGGAAGGACCCTGAGTCACCAAATATGGGCCAAGCAAGATGATTGGCCAGAGACAACCTGGAAACTAACCCCGTTACCATGAAACCTGAGACTGTGAGCCATGTGGCAGAGCAGTTCTCCTGGGTTCTCTTACCCTACTGCTCTCTGCCCAGGTGCCCTTTCCAAATAAAGTCTTTTGCTTTGTCAGCACATGTGTTTCCTCAGACAATTCATCTCCTACTGTTAGACAAGAGACCACTCACGGGCCCTGGAAGGTGTCCCCCTTCCTGCAACAACTTTGGACCAGGAGTATTCCAAATCAGGAGGGATTTCTACAGCAGCATTCCAAGAGGCCTATCAGAATATCATCCAATCTATCATGTAGCATCCACTCTCCTGGCCCTGTTTTCCTCCCACTCCTATCCCCGTTTATTTACTCTCCTATGGAGGAGTTGCTTAATAGAAGGAAGAGTATGAGATTCAGAACAAGGCTTAATCCTAGACTGTCACTCTGATGACAGATAAGTCATTTTATCATTTTGTCTCCATTTCTCCATTCGTGACATGGAAAAATATGTATAGCTGTGATTACTTTATAGGCAACACCAGAGGTGAGGGATAGGAAAATCTTTTGTGTTACTTAGAAGAAAGAGGTTACATGAACACACCTAGCACTGTATAATCACATTTACAATCAGAACAGAAGTCAGGACAGAAATCTTGGCTCAGTCCCATAGATCACAGCTCTTATATTTTAGAGGAATAAAACTCGTCTCTAAAAGGTGATTAAAGACTGTGCAACTGACATCAGGTATCTATCCTCAGAGTCAGAAACTTCTGAGGAATGCAAAATTTCTTAGAGCTCATTTTTGCCCAGCATCTCATTTAGTTTCTGTTACAACCTCGAGAAAAATCCTGTGTTATGGAAAAGTACATAATATAAATATATATAGAAACCATAATAGTAATTATGATGTAGACAGATGAGAAAACAACACATAGGGATCAAATTAATAACATTTAGCACCATTTCTGGTATCTCAAAGTCAGGTCTAGATATCATTTCACCAACAGTGCAGAGAGGATAAAAAGTAACTTAACAGGCATCAACTCTTAGAAAAACTAAAGTAATGAACCAGTTCACCCAATAAACTAAAAAAGTTTAATAGTTTATTTATTCCAATATTTCTACAAGTGCTCCTTGTAACATCAGTACACCTGTGATAATATTTGCCAACCTAGAAATCACATTTTTGAAACAGTCAACACAACAAAAAAAACACCATTGTATCAGTCATCACCATAGGGAAAAATTATCCCTTCTAACCAAAGATAAGTGACATTATAGTGGTGACAGGGAATTCAGAATCCCCTCTCTCATCAACTGTACGAAAATAATTAATGCCAAAAGCCCCAGCACAATTTAAATATATAATTATCTTATTGCACCATGTATTCTCTGTAGTATTCTGAAGGGAGTACATATGTGTATGTACGCATGTGAGTGCATGCATGCATGTGTATGTGTGTATCACTTCTAAACAATTATTAACACTAAGACATATAAAAAATTATTTCTATACTAAGCACGCCACTTATTATAAAAAGAAATTGGCCTTAGCTACATCAGTGTTGCCCAAGCTGCAGTTTTGCTCAGTGGAAAGTATGCCAGACTTTTCATTTGCCTCTCCAGAGTACTTTAGCGAATGTGGATAACAAGTGAGGCAGTTAGGATGACTAATGAATACGGAACGGATCAGCCATCCCCTGAAACACCTGTGCAGGACTGCTTCAAATCATGCCAGCAAACAGACTAATGCAAGTGGAGACACCTGCTCTTCCCAGCCGCATTACTTCAGATGCACGGGTGCCCCTTAGCTGCCAGATACGTTCATATTGATGGTAATTTTAAATAAGTTCGATAAAATACCCATGAAAAGAAGTCCAGCAAGGCTACCATCCAGAGCACCGCATTTTGTTACCTGCTCCCTGAGTATTCTTTGACTGTGGTCCTGTCAAAACCTTCACTGGCTTCCTAGAGGAAGAAAACACAGTAAAGACTTGGCTGTCTCAACTCTGAAAGCAATCAAGTGCTCTGATGAAAGACGATGGTGCTCACATTCTTGGCGCAGGTCTGTTCTCTCCTCCTCGCAGCTCCCTTGTTGCCATGGTCACCTCTCCGCAAGGCAAAGCGCCCTCTAGCACCACTTTGCTACTGCATTCCTCCTTCCTGTCCATTGCCTGGTCTAGTCTAGGTGTGTCTCCCACTTTCCTTGGCCAGCACCACTTCTTTGCATTTTTGATACAGGCTGCAAAAAGAAAGACATTGAAGATGCCAATGAGTTGTTTTAAAACTGCAGATCAGAAACAAAGAGTGCTAAGTCTTCACAGACATATCGGTTTTGTGTTGTACAGCAGCAATGGGAAAGCAAGGTTCTATCTAGTGTCGATGCTATGTGAGTCATTACAGAGACTGGGCCCTACCTATTTTTTTTTTTAATTGGATCTATTAGTCTGAATTATAAAAAGAAATTCAGTCTGGTGGTAGTGTGTGAATAGGGATGATATGCTGGTTTATACAAGCAGTTGTTCCTGAATATATCCTGCAAAAAAAAGAGAAGAAATGATGGCTAAGGATAAGCCAGGGTTCCAAATATACATAGTGCCTGATGTCTTCAGATTTATACATTGTTTCAGGCACAGACAGACATATGTGAATTTCTTAGGGGATTCAGAACACTTGAAATTAAATGTTGTGGAAGGAGTTTATTTCGGGTGGCCACAGAGTCAGAGATAACTCTCAGGAGAAAGTATTAAAGAAATACGTAGATATGTTCTTAAAATAATTCCATTCCTTCATGTTCAGATGTCACACGATCTCTTAAAGTGCTGTTTGTCCAAGTAATCAAATTTTGTTATTGCTATTTTAACAGTCTCTCATCCTGGGATGGGAAGGTTATAATTATTATTTTATGCTATATTATTTGGTTTGTTAGGGTTTGATTTTTCCTGCTGGTCCTTCTTTTAAACAAACTATTTTGAACTACTGCTAGTTGACTGTACTTGTGCTTGGAGGGTATTTTTACAAAGAGCATAGAGAACTGAAAAATAAATGAGATTTGCATATTTGTAGGATCTTTGAGGTGAGAAATTGTAAAGATTATAGACATTATATTTCTACATTTATAAGACAGTGAACAAGTAAGAAGCATTTTCCCCAATCACCAGAAATAAAAACTTTATAAAAAACAAGGTTGTAAATAGCTGGTCTTTATGTTTAGGGCAAAAGCAAGGATGCAGCTTATTTTAAAAGGTAGTCAGATTTATCTGTTCATATTTAATAATGCATAAGATTTTTAACTCAAAATACCAAGAGGGGAAGGGATTTCCACATATTTGATTTGGCATATTTATGTTCAGTAAATAATAATTTAAAAAAAGAACTTCACACAAATCAAATTACTTTTTCCCAAAGGAGACTACAAAAGTTCCTAAGATCTTTTGGACATGTAGTAAATTGCGAAAAATCAGTGTTTTATGAACTTCAGAAAAACACCATTTATAGTTGTTGAAAATCAATTTTATCTTTTATGTCTTTGGTGAAGAAATATTCCTCATGCTAGAGAACAGGGCATTCCAATTCTATTTTCTCCTTCAACTTGTCATTTTTATTAATGCCAAGACAAGACACCCACATACTCTTATAGATGCGAAATAGATGTGGTAAAAGAATTGATATCTTCAAAAGCTTTCTGTTTTCTTCAGTAGTGTAGTCGAGACACTGAAAGTGTCACAGACCCACAGAACAATAACCTACCTTTGTTTACCCCTTGTAATCCAGCCTGAGAATATTTCTTCTAATTTTCAATGACAAAATATATATGCATTTGGGTATCTAACTTAAATGGCACTCATTTGCATTCAACTGTTAATACAGTTAATAGTCTTCCTTCCCATGTTGTAGAAAGTACTGGAAATATTAATGCTGACCAAAATGCTCTTAGGGATATCCCTTTAGTGCAGTGATTCTCAACTGGGGTAATTTTCCCCCCTCAGGGGACACTTGGCAATGTCTCTAGGCAAATGTCCCCTAGGAGCAAAACCATTTCCATTGAGAAACACTGCTTTAGAGGACAGATTAAATTGTCACACAACCTTGACTACTTGGATAAACTAATAGTAAAAACAAAATTCTGGTATGTGAGAGGGACCTTCAAGATGGAGGAGTAAGATGTGGAGATCACCTTCCTTTCCACGAATACATCAAAAATACATCTACATGTGGAACACTCCTACAGAACACCTACTAAACGCTGGCAGAAGATCTGAGACTTCCCAAAAGCTTTGCTTTTACCATTTGTCCTACAGTTCTGTCTGTTTTTGTTTTTTTTTTGTATAGTTTTTAGTGCTTGTTATCACTGGTGGACTTGTTTTTTGGTTTGGTTGCTCTCTTCTTTCTTTCTTTTTTTTAATTACATTTTAATTTTATTTTTAATAATCTTTTTTATTTTAATAACTATATTTTATATTATTTTATTATTTTCTTTCTTTCTTTTCTTTCTTTCTTTCCTTCTTTCTTTCTTTTCTTTCTTTTCTTTCTTTTCCATTTTCTTCTGAGCCAAATGGCTGACAGGATCTTGGTGCTCTGGCCAGGTGTCAGGCCTGAGCCTCAGAGGTGGGAGAGCCAAGTTCAGGACATTTGTCCACCACAGACCTCTCAGTCCCGTGTAATATCAAATGGCTAAAGTTCTCGCAGAGATCTCCATCTCACCGCTAAGACCCAGCTCCACTCAACAACAAGCAAGCTACAGTGTTGGACACCCTATGCCAAACAACTACCAAGACAGGAGCAAAACCCCACCCATTAGCAGAGAGGCTGCCTAAAATCATAATAAGTTCACAGACAATGCAAAACACACCACCAGAGATGGTCCTGCTCCCCAGAAAGACAAGATCCAGTCTCATCCACCAGAATACAGGCACCAGTCCCCTCCACGAGAAAGTCTACACAACCCACTGAACCAACCTTACCCACTGGGGGCAGACACGAAAAAAAAAGGGAACTACGAACCTGAAGCCTGGAAAAAGGAGACCCCAAACACAGTATTTTAAGCAAAATGAGAAGACAGAGAAATACACAGCAGATGAAGAAGCAAGGTAAAAACCCACCAGACCAAACAAATGAAGAGGAACTAGGCAACATACCTGAAAAAGAATTCAGGGTAATGATAGTAAAGATGATCCAAAATCTTGGAAACAGTATGGAGAAAATACAAGAAACATTTAACAAGGACCTAAAAGAACTAAAGGGCAAACAAACAATGATGAACAAAAAAATAAATGAAATTAAAAATTCTCTACAAGGAATCAATAGCAGAATAACTGAGGCAGAAGAACGGATAGGTGACCTGGAAGAGAAAATAGTGGAAATAACTACCACAGAGTGAAATAAAGAAAAAAGAATGAAAAGAATTGAGGACAGTCTCAGAGACCTCTGGAACAACATTTAATGCACCAACATTCGAATTATAGGGGTCTGAGAAGAAGAGGAAAAAAAGGGACTGAGAAAATATTTGAAGAGATTATAGTTGAAAACTTCCCTAATTTGGTAAAGGAAATAGTCAATCAAGTCCAGGAAGCGCAGAGAGTCCCATACAGGATAAATCCAAGGAAAAACATGCTAAGACACATATTATTCAAACAATCAAAAATTAAATACAAAGAAAAAATATTAAAAGCAGCAAGGGAAAAACAACAAATAACATACAAGGGAATCCCCATAAGGTTAACAGCTGATCTTTCAGCAGAAACTCTGCAAGCCAGAAGGGGGTGGCAGGACATATTTAAAGTGATGAAAGGGAAATACCTACAACCAAGATTACTCTACCCAGCAAGGATCTCATTCAGATTTGATGGAGAAATTAAAACCTTTACAGACAAGCAAAAGCTAAGAGAATTCAGCACCACCAAAGCAGCTTTACAACAAATGCTAAAGGAACTTCTCTAGGCAGAAAGCACAGGAGAAGCAAAAGACCTACAATAACAAACCCAAAACAATTAAGAAAATGGTAATAGTAACATACATATCAGTAACTACCTTAAATGTAAATGGATTAAATGATCCAACCAAAAGACACAGACTGGCTGAATGGATACAAAAACAAGACCCATATATATGCTGTCTACAAGAGACTCATTTCAGACCTAGGGACACATACAGACTGAAACTGAGGAGATGGAAAAAGATATTCCATGCAAATGGAAATCAAAAGAAAGCTGGAGTAGCAATTCTCATATCAGACAAAATAGACTTTAAAATAAAGACTATTACAAGAGACAAGGAAGGACACTACATAATATTCAAGGGACCAATCCAAGAAGAAGATATAACAATTGTAAATATTTATGCACCCAACGTAGGAGCACGTCAATACATAAGGCAAATGCTAACAACCATAAAAGGGGAAATTGACAGTAACAAAATAATAGTAGCAGACTTTAACACCCCACTGTCACCAAAGGACAGATCATCCAAAATGAAAAAAAAAAAGGAAACACAAGCTTTAAATAATACATTAAACAAGACGGACTTAATTGATACTTAATGGACATACCATCCAAAAACAACAGAATACACTTTCTTCTCAAGCGCTCATAAAACATTCTCCAGGATAGATCATATCTTGGGTCACAAATCAAGCCTAGGTAAATTTAAGAAAATTGAAATCGTACCAAGTACCTTTTCCGACCACAACGCTATGACACTAGATATCAGTTACATGAAAAAACCTGTAAAAAATACAAACATGGAGGCTAAACAATACACTACTAAATAACCAAGAGATCACTGAAGAAATCAAAGAGGAAATCAAAAAAATACCTAGAAACAAATGACAATGAAAACAGGACGACCCAAAACCTATGGGATGCAGCAAAAGCAGTTCAAGGAGGTAAGTTTATAGCAATACAATCTTACCTCAAGAAACAAGAAACATCTCAAATAAAAAACCTAACCTTTCACCTGAAGCAATTAGAGAAAGAAGAATTAAAAAACCCCAAAGTTAGCAGAAGGAAAGAAATCATAAAGATCAGATCAGAAATAAATGAAAAGGAAATGAAGGAAATGATACCGAAGAGCAGTAAGACTAAAATCTGGTTCTTTGAGAAGATAAACACAATTGATAAACCATTAGCCAGACTCCTCAAGGAAAAAAAAGGGAGAAGACTCAAGTCAATAGAATTAGAAATGAAAAAGGGGAAGTAACAACAGACACTGCAGAAATACAAAGGATCATGAGAGATTACTACAAGCAACTCTATGCCAATAAAATGGACAACCTGGAAGAAATGGACAAATTCTTAGAAATGCACAACTTTCCAAGACTGAACCAGGAAGAAATACAAAATATGAACAGACCAATCACAAGCACTGAAATGGAAACTGTGATTAAAAATCTTCCAACAGCGCTTCCCTGGTGGCGCAGTGGTTGAGAGTCCGCCTGCCGATGCAGGGGACGTGGGTTCGTGCCCCGGTCTGGGAGGATCCCACCTGCCGTGGAGCACCTGGGCCCATAGGCCGTGGCCGCTGGGCCTGCGCATCCGGGGCCTGTGCTCCGCGACTGACACAGCAGTGAGAGGCCCGTGTACCGAAAAAAAAAAAAAAATCTTCCAACAAACAAAAGCCCAGGACCAGATGGCTTCACAGGCAAATTCTATCAAACATTTAGAGGAGAGCTAACACCTATCCTTCTCTTCCAAAATATAGCAGAGGGAGGAACATTCCCAAACTCATTCTACGAGGCCACCATCACCCTCATACCAAAACCAGACAAAGATGTAATAAAAAAAGAAAACTACAGGCCGATATCACTGATGAACATAGATGCAAATATCCTCAACAAAATACTAGCAAACAGAATCCAACAGAACATTAAAAGGATCATGTACCATGATTAAGTTAGGTTTATCCCAGGAATGCAAGGATTCTTCAATATATGCAAATCAATCAATGTGACACACCATATTAACAAACTGAAGGATAAAAGCAATATGATCATCTCAGTAGATGCAGAAAAATTTTTGACAAAATTCAACACCCATTTATGATAAAAACCCTGCAGAAAGTAGGCATAGAGGGAACTTCTTCAACACAATAAAGGCCATATATGATAAACCCACAGCCAGCATCATTCTCAAGGGTGAAAAACTGAAATCATTTCTACTAAGATCAGGAACAAGACAAGGTCGTCTACTCTCACCACTATTATTCAACATAGTTTTGGAAGTTTTAGTCACAGCAATAAGAGAAGAAAAATAAATAAAAGGAATCCAAATAGGAAAAGAAGAAGTATAACTGTCACTGTTTGCAGATGACATGATACTATACATAGAGAATCCTAAAGATGCTACCAGAAAACTACTAGAGTTAATCAATTAATTTGGTAAAGTAGCAGGATACAAAATTAATGCACAGAAATCTCTGGCATTCCTATACACTAAGGATGAAAAATCTGAATGAGAAATTAAGGAAACACTCCCATTTACCATTGCAACAAAAAGAATAAAATACCTAGGAATAAACCTACCTATGGAGACAAAAGACCTGTATGCAAAAAACTGTAAGACACTGATGAAAGAAATTAAAGATGATACAAACAGATGGAGAGATATACCATGTTCTTGGTTGTTTCCAGAAGGAGGTGGGAGGGGCGGGTTGGGCCAGGAACTGTCTGAGAATCAATATTGTGAAAACGACTATACTACCCAAAGCAATCTACAGATTCAATGCAATCCCTATCTAACTACCAATGTCATTTTTCACAGAACTAGAACAAAAAATTTCACAATTTGTATGGAAACCCAAATGAACCCCAATAGCCAAAGCAATCTTGAGAAAGAAAAACGGAGCTGGAGGAATCAGGCTCCCTGACTTCAGACTATATTACAGAGCTACAGTAATCAAGACAGTATGGTACTGTCAGAAAAACAGAAATATAGATCAATGGAACAGGATAGAAAGCCCAGTGATAAACCCACACACATATGGTCACCTTATTTTTGATAAAGGAGGCAAAAATATACAATGGAGAAAAGACAGCCTCTTCAATAAGTGGTGCTGAGAAAACTGGACAGCTACATGTAAAAGAATGCAATTAGAACACTCCCTAACACCATACACAAAAATAAACTCAAAATGGATTCAAGACTTAAATGTAAGGCCAGACACTATAAAACTCTTAGAGGAAAACATAGGCAGAACACTTTATGACGTAAATTACAGCAAGATCCTTTTTGACCCACCTCCTAGAGAAATGGAAATAAAAACAAAAATATGAGACCTAATGAAACCTAAAAGATTTGCACAGCAAAGAAAACTATAAGCAAGACGAAAAGACAACTCTCAGAAGGAGAGAAAATATTTACAAATGAAGCAACTGACAAAGGATTAATCTCCAAAATTTACAAGCAGCTCAATATCAGAGAAGCAAACAGCCCAATAGAAAAATTGGCAGAAGACCTAAATAGACATTTCTGTGAAGATATTCAGATTGCCAACAAATACATAAAAGGATGCTCAACATGACTAATCATTAGAGAAATGCAAATCAAAACTACAATGAGGTATCACCTCACACTGGTCAGAATGGCCATCATCAAAAAATCTACAAACAATAAATGCTAGAGAGGGTGTGGAGAAAAGGGAACCCTCCTGCACTGTTGGTGGGAATGTAAATTGATACAGCCCACTATGGAGAACAGTATGGAAGTTACTTAAAAAACTAAAACTAGAACTACCATGTGACCCAGCAGTCCCACTACTGGATGTATACCCTGAGAAAACCATAATTCAAAAAGAGACATGTACCACAATGTTCATTGCAGCACTATTTACAATACCAGGACATGGAAGCAACTTAAGTGTCCATCAACAGATGAATGGATAAAGAAGATGTGGCACATATATACTATGGAATATTACTCAGCCATAAAAAGAAACGAAGCTGAGTTATTTGTAGAGAGGTGGATGGATGTAGAGTCTGTCATACAGAGTGAAGTATGTCAGAAAGAAAAAAAAATACTGTATACTAACACATATATATGGAATCAAACAAAAAAAAGTCGTTCTGAAGAAACTAGGGGCAGGACAGGAATAAAGACGCAGATGTTGAGAATGGACTTGAGGACATGGGGAGGGGGGAGGGTAAGCTAGGATGAAGTGAGAGAGTAACATTGACATATATACACTTCCAAATTTAAAATAGATAGTGGGAAGCAGCTGCATAGCACAAGGAGATCAGCTCAGTGCTTTGTGTCCCCCTAGAGGTGTGGGATATGGAGGGTGGGAAGGAGATGGAAGAGGGACGGGATATGGGGATATATGTATATATATAGCTGATTCACTTTGTTATAAAGCAGAAACTAACACACCATTGTGAAGCAATTACACTCCAATAAAGATGTTAAAAAAATTCTATGATAACTGTATTCTCATGACTATGTCATGGCAAGCAGCATATTTTTAAGGAATAAATAAATTACATACTTCTAAAGAAATTAAATCTTCTCTTACAAAAGACTGCCATTGTTTCCTGGCTTCTTGTAACAAATTTTACCTTTCTGACTGAAATATGTCTTACGTATTTTGGAAATTATAACAGTTCTTTATGGCCACAGAGGAACAATTTTACAACTTACTATTTTATTATAGCAAATTGTCTCTAGTGGCCTAAAAGACAATCCCATTTAATTGGCCAATTTGGAGTAGAGCCAAATGATTTATTATAAGTTACTAAATTATTAAAAATTTGATACAGAAGTCTCTTTGAGAGTTTGATTTACCATTTCTAAGTCTCTACCCTGGGAAGGTCCTGTCAAATCAGAACTAAATGTACAAACTTGTATTTTGAATGATGATAGGATAATAGTTTCTTGGGGAAAGTATTACTTCATCATGCTGCCATAGGCTCTGAAGTCTGTTATAAAGCCACTAAGAAGAGGCATAATATACTGTGAAGAACACAAATCTTAGAGGTTCAGTCCTAAGGCTGCTTATGACCTCAAGCAAGCCACTTAAAACTCTGTGACCTTCAATCCTTCATCTATAAAATGGTGATAAAGGTACCCAGTTCATTTGTTCTAAAAATGGAAAAACAAAGTTTTATAAATGTGCTTACCTTCTCACTTGTTATGCACTAATATTTGATTTAGTTACCAAACTTTAACTTGTTAGAGAATTGATGTTTAATTTTTCTTTTTTTTCTAGATTAGAAATTGTTTTGAATTTTATTTTTTTATACAGCAGGTTCTTATTAGTTATCTATTTTATACATATTAATGTATACATGTCAATCCCAACCTCCCAATTCATCCCACCACCACCACCACCACCCCCCTTACCCCCCTCTGCTTCCCCACCTTGGTGTCCATATGTTTGTTCTCAACATCTGTGTCTCTATTTCTGCCTTGCAAACAAGTTCATCTGCACCATTTTTCTAGATTCCACATATATGCGTTAATATATGATATTTATTTTTTTCTTTCCGACTTACCTCACTCTGTATGACAGTCTCTGTATGACACTCTACATCCACGTCTCTACAAATGACACAGTTTCGTTCCTTTTCATGGCTGAGTAATATTCCATTGTATATATGTACCACATCTTCTTTATCCATTCTTTATCCAAACTAACGAATAATTAAAATGTTAATGATATCTATAACACATTAATAGAGTTTCAAAATATATAAACTATCTTTAAGGCTGGAAAACCTGAGGAAGCCTCACATTCTAGGCAGGATGGACACTGAGTGTTTGGTGTTCATTCCTTCCTTTTTTTTATTCCAGTCATTTCTCTCTAAAAATGATTGAGTCCAATAATGACTTTCTCCATTTCATAGGTCCACCAACTTAATTAGTTATTTTCTCTTCTAACAGTACATTTTGTAAAGTGTCTCCATTTTCATGATCAAATAAAAGTGCAAATGCCTTCATAATAGTTTAGGTAATGCTGTGTCTACATGCCTAATATGCAATAGAGTTGAGTAGAGAATTGATTGATTACATTTAGGGAAAATGTTGTATTGGCTGCTTGAATAAGTTTACGGATTGTTTACAGAAACTAGAGTGATATGATCACATGCGTTAAGTGGAACAGGCATGGATTTCGATTTCCTGATACCTCTCTTTCTCTTGCAGAATAGTTTTGCCCCCTCAATTAATATTACTTCTTTATTTTTCATGCCTCTTTAAGTTCTACTTCCTAATTCCTTACAATTCAGTCTCATTAACTTACCTGTTATCATTGTGACTCACAACAGACTATAATGTTTTTCTTCATCTTCTTGCCTCTTTAACACTCTTTGCTATAGTTTTTAATGTGCATCACCTGATGACAACCTACTTCTCAATTCTTCTTTTGAATATAGTCTATTTCTTGAAAGCGTGTCATCATAAATTTTTCCTCCAAGTGATAAAACTTTCCTGTAATTATTTACACTAGAAAACTTACCATGCTCTCGTAACTGTGGAACATGAGTCATATATTTCATACAAAGAACTTATATTGTCATAAAAATCCATATTTTATTCCATTATTTTTCTTTAGTCTATGAAAGATTGGTAAATGAGCAGAATGATTAAAATATAATTAAATTTTTCTATGAAATTTGAGTTGATTCATTTTTTCTTTAATAACAGAAAATTGGTCTTTAGATCTTTACTTCTGAAGATCTCCTTTCTTTCATGTACTTCTAGTTTTTAGTAATAATTGGAAATTGTTACATTTTTAAAAATCACTTATGCAAAATGTTTTTTTTAAATGCTTTCCAATTTCTCCCACATACAGACAGATACCCACACACACATTAGTGCGTTTAGTTTCTATAATTCCCTTTGGAAAGGGTTGGTAGATACCTAAGTTTAAGGAATGCAACTGAATTTATTCCTGAATCTAGTAATGTTTCTAGGAAAAGAAATATTTCATGGTATCTCCCTGGATGTCTTATCTCCATTCCATTATATATTTTTTAAATTTTATTGAAAATTAATGTCAAATTATCTCTCAAATCAAAGAACCTTCTTTATAAACAATATAGCAATGCTGAGAAATGCAGTCAGATAAAAATTCTTGTTGGTCCTTAAATTCAACAAAGTAAATATACTTTATTTAAATATAAAATTTTAAGATTGTACCTAAAAAATGGGCACACATGGTGTAAGTTTCTTCTACAAGTTATAAGTGATTTTAATTTTCCCAAATATGATATTTACACCAAATTTATTCTGTTGGTAGCCACAGTACACTGTTACCTCATAGGCCTTTTTGACATGTCACTGATCAATACCTTCCTCACTTGCACTCGTGTGGATTTTCCCACATGCATGTATGAGACTTCCTGAAATTTTGATTTATTGGAATTTATAAGCTTTCTTTCATCTTGCAGGAAGTTTACAGGCGATTAAAAAAATTGATGCTTCAAATAGTTGATATTGCTTTTGCTTCAGGACATCAGACAATTTCTTTAATACATCTTTTATTTATTGAAATCAATTTAAAGTTATAACAGCTAGACAAGTTTCCTCCCCACCTCCAAATAAAAGGGAACACTAGCCTTTGAATGATGTAAGAAACACCACACAAAATAATTTAAGGTATACAAATATGTTCATTTTTATTTATCTTGAAACACATCCTTCAAACTGAAGAATTCAGCTCAGTTTTCTCCATTGGCTCGCAATTCATTTGCCTATCCATCTTCACATCTTACCTCTTTAATGCTTATTATCTCTTTAAGTCCTAGTTAAGGTTCCCCAGTCTTCCTAGGTTAGGTCTGTCAAGGTTTTCACAACATCTTATGAACTCCCACACAAATTATGTACATTGGACACTTATCAGCTCTGCATAGTTAATGAATTTTTATAAATCCATTCTGTCTCCCCAACTAAATCATAAATTTCTTTAAGGATTTAGGACCTTGTGTCTTTCATACCTAGTGTAATTTTGAAAAGATATTTAATGATTCATTGATTGATCAGATTGCTTAATTGAAAATTCATCCCCATTTATTGCTATATAATTTTATTTAAGTTATAGAATGTCTATAATAGAAATATTAAAATAATAGGCACTATAACTTGCTGTTCAATAGCATTTAATAAGTTAGAATTTATACTCTTGATTTTAAGAGTAGACTTTGTTGTAGAAGTAGTTGTGCAATTATTTTTAATATGACATAGTGTGATTAATTTAACATGTAGTAAATTAACCTTGAGTCTTTTCAGTGTACCAGGAGGGACTCAGGATAGGATATTAGGAAAAATAGGTACAAATTTTTACCTTCTACAACTACCATTACCTGGGAATTTGGAAAATTCATATAAAATCTTTTAAATTTGGGGGTCTTCATTTCCTAATGTAAAATGAATGTGGTCTAGAAAATGCTCTACACTTACTTTTAGGTGTAAACTTACATGTGAGCTGGGCACACTGGAGAAATAAAAGTATTTGAGCTTCTTTCTTTACAAAGCCTCTTTTTGTTAAAACTTTCATGTAAAATTCTAAGATTGCTAAAAGCAAACAAGAAAATCACTATACATCATGTATATTTCCTCATTTAGCCAAACCCCTAAAATGTAGGCGTTGGTGAGATTGTGAGTCATAATTCTCTTTTTATGAACAAGAAAAATATTTGTGGATTAAACAGTATTTTAAAAGTCAAACTGCAACAGGAAGTTGGCAAATATTAAGTGATGTGTTTGTGGTATTTCATTTTGTAAATGTAGCTATATGTATCGATATCCTCACAAACTGCTGAGCAATCCAAATGTCTATCACTTTATTCCTTTTCTTCCACTTTTTTCTTTATAAATATGTTTACACACTGAGAGTTAAAGGTACAAATGCAAACATACATAATAAGCAAATCATAAAAGCACATGACATTTTGAATACAAATATACTATCAAAATTCATAATTGGAAAATCAATATGAAAGCTAACTGTACGCATTATAAATAAAACAGATTCACCTCATGAGTTTTACCCATCCTTTTCTATGCCTTTATTTGGGGCATTTCTTAGGTTAATGCAAATGTGAATAAATGCATGTAGTGTTAACATCTGCTGGCAGAAATGGTTGGGAATATTGTGTGACCAGTACAATTTGACCAGGAGGCAGGCCTGGAGCATCTGAAATAGTCAGCGTTTAAGATTTATTTATAGTTCCATGACTTCTAACATCATGTAGAGAAATGCATCAGATGCTAAGTAAATTGCATTTGCAAATCTTGTCTCAATGAACAGAATGTCTGAAAGTCATTAACCACGATGGGTCTAGAGGTACTTTCTGATCTTTCCAGCTCTGATACTTTGGTTTTGATAGGTTGTTATCATTATACAATATTCATTGAGTGTTTAAAATAATTCAGAAACTTACTGTAGAAAGTAATTTTTTTTAATTATTAAAATAGACCAAGAATCAAATAGATCCAAATCAAATCTAAATTAGTATCATGCTTTCACGTACCAAAGATTACGAGTTCTTCTAAATTAAAAAACAACCCAGGGCTTCCCTGGTGGCGCAGTGGTTGAGAGTCCGTCTGCTGATGCAGGGGACACGGGTTCGTGCCCCGGTCCGGGAAGATCCCACATGCCGCGGAGCGGCTGTGCCCGTGAGCCATGGCCGCTGAGCCTGCGCGTCCGGAGCCTGTTGCTCCGCAACGGGAGAGGCCACAACAGTGAGAGGCCAGCATACCGCAAAAAAAAAAAAAAACAAAACCCAAAGAGTTAGCCAATTATATTCTACTGAACTTCAAAACAGAAGATGACATCTTTATTTTGGAAAAAGTACAAAAGCTAACACCAAAAGAGTTGAGTTTTCTTTTGGGGCAAGTCACTATAACATCTCCAAGCTTCATACCCTAAAATAGAGATAATATGCTTACTTCACAGTACTATCATGGGATTAACTGAGAAATGTACAGGGAGATGATTCTTAGACTATAAATATTCTTACAAATGTAAAATAATATTATCCATTGGCTACATTATATATCAGTTTTGTACATCTTTAGGGAGCAATAATAGCTGAGGGTCTCCAGATAATTTAATCCTGACTGAAATTGTGCTCTTAAATTTATAATACAATATTTCAAATTAAAGGTGTAGTCAGTTAAAAGACCCAGATATTTTGGAAGACTCACATGGGACTAACTTCCTTTCTAAAGCTTAACAATATACTAGATGCTAATAATGTGGATTTGTAAATAATTTATATATTTGAGAGTAGTTAAGTTATATAAGAAATACTTTATCATCTTCCAAATTTTTCCCTATTTCATTACTTGATTTCATTACTATATTTTATTATTTGGTTTTTATTTTACCTATATATTGTACAACTATCGCAAATAATGCCCTGAGCTAAATGCTAAGATGGCAGTGATGTAACAGAAAATAGGGAGATAAAGATACAGCACAGTCCCTGGCCTCCACAGACTTTTTATTTTCAGGAGAAAGATAGATATCCCAAATGAAACAAATGACATAAAGGGATTTTAGAGAAAATGTTCAGTACAATCAGAATATAGAAATAACCAAACTCAAAATCTCAAGTCAGGAAATGTTATCTTGCCGCCTCACTCAAACTCGGGGTCCAAGAGCAAGATTTGGGACAGGATATCTCTCTTGAGCCAGGAGATTTGAGCATAGGATGAACAGAGGCTATCATGCCAAGACTTGGCTGACAGTAAGATAAGGCAGAACAGGAACATTAGCTATGGAACTCTGAAGTTTCAGGAGAGGAACTGCAGGTAACTAAAAGGACCAATGATCAGAGATACAACGTTCAGGTAGGGAGTGCATGTAGGTCTGGCAGGCAAGTGTATCGGAAACAAGTATGAGATTATGGAGCAAAGTGTCAGAAATTCAACAGATGGTCAGAATAAAGGTTACAAAAAAGTCCAAGGATTTTTGGTTAAACAATAAGAGGTTAAGATATATTAATTAATTAATTAATTCTTTATCCATCAACCATGTACCGAGAATCCTATAAACCAAATCTTGGGGAAACAAGGATAAATATAAAAAAGTCTTGCTACAGAAGAATATATTCTATAAATGTTTATTGAAAACCTCTAAATTATACCAGGGGCTGTGCTGGGCACAAGCTAGAATAAACGGTAGACATAAGACTCATTCTCTTGGAGTTTACATCTAGATGACAGCAAATAATTAAATGGAAATAAATGTTAATAAAAGCATATGGGAACTGCCACAAGAAAGAGAAGCATTTAGCAGAGTCTTGGAGAAAATAAAATGGAGGCATTTGTCAGGTATATGGCAAGCTACAAATACACCTGGAACTGTGGTGGATACTGTGACCTCAATATATATTTATTGAATGATTGATGAAATAAATAGATTATGAATGAATGGCAGAAACAATATACAGATAGATGGAGTAAGGGTGAAAAAGGCTAGAAAGGAAGGGGCATATCTATATATATTTGAGTAAAAATCATGAATACAGTGATCAAAAATCCAAGATTTACTGAAACGGCTTTGATTTAAAATAGCTTGTCCTGTAGTTCCCCAAAGACACTCCTGCTTGCCAGGCATGTATTAATGATTTGCTTTAAAAACGTGATCATTTTAAGCATGTCGAGAAGAAAAATGAGGCTTGATGCCAAGGCAACTGGCTTCTGAGGCAGAACTCTTCTGAGGCAGGACTCTTCAGAGGAAGGACCCATTTGGTCTCAGAGAGAAGACTGGTGTAAGTTTGCAGGTGGAGACAGGTAGAACACCTGTGGGTCCCGAGGGTCAGAAAGCAGGGATCAGTGAGGACATAGTTCAAGATTCATTGCTAGTTTGCCAGGTACCTAACTCCTCCTGTTTTTATTTTTTTCCTATGATCACACCTCAAAGACTTCATTATTTTATTTTAAATCACTAGTTGTCTGTTTGTGAGTTTAAACACGGAACTACTGCAAAAATGATTTTTCAATTCTCTCTCACTATCCCATGCATAAAATAATGACTCAGAAAAATGTGCTTAGTACCTTCAGTAACATCCATTAAGAAGAGCCCAAGGCTTTACCCAGAGTTCTTCACAATTTCTTGCACCATTTGTTCATAGTTTAATTAGATTAGCAAGCAAATTATTGTCAATTACACCGTTTCTGACAAAAGTAATCACATACATAGACACTATTTGAGATGAGTTCTTTCCGAAATAGATAATTTTCATTCTCCCACAACTCACTCCTACACTATTTTCAAAATTAAAATCCCACACACTAAGCTGCACCACAGTAATGCATCAAATGTCACTTGCTGTTTCTTCTCACATTTAATTTTTAATGTCTACAGTTGAAATTATTCTGTAAATTTGGAATAATACTACAGATATTAATGTTTTTACCTAAGTCTGTGATATACAGTAGTGGAGAGAGGAATCCTAAACAATATTTGATTAAAATATTAGAGGCTTTGGTCTTCTGAATAACCTCAGGACATATGTCCCATAGTTATAAAAAATAAAAATCTGATATTACAATGGGAGCCTATTTTGGTTTATCTTGGTATCTCATAAACATTGAAATATTTGGCAATTAAAAGTATAACTTAACATAAAGACCATCCATGCCAAACTTGGATAAAAAAATCTATTAACAGCTGCAAGTATGTTGGCTTTTCATTTAATCTTAGGCCAAGTCAGTAATTAGAATCATACAGAGAATTAAGAATTTATAAATCAAGTCCCCATAATTTTCTACAGCCATGCTAATTAGTAATCATTAGAACTGGCTTTAAATCTTCCTCATCAATGATTTTGATAAGCAGGCCCCTGAAAGTCAACCATCAGCAATGGATTCTTGCCAAAGGACTTGCCTCTAAGACTGATGTCAAAACCACTCAGACTTTAACGTAACAAAGATAAAATAAAATTCTGTAACCAGTAGAAACCCAGATTGTGTGTGTGTGTGTGTGTGTGTGTGTTTCAGTTTGCATAATTCCTATTGATCTTCAGTTTGCATAATTCCTATTGATCTATCTTGATGTTCTCCAATTCTTTCTTCCACTACATTGAGTCTACTGATGAGGCCATCAAAGGAATTTTTCCTCTTTTGTTACTGTACTGTTCATTTCTAACATTTCCATTGGATTCTTTCTTATACTTTCCATCTCTTTGCTGAAATTAGCCATTTAATCATGTATGCTGTCTACCTTTTCCATGAAAACTGTTAAACTATTATTCACAGTTATTTTTTTTCCTGTTATATAGCTCCAACTTTTATGTCATGATTGTGTTGTCTCTTGGAAGGATGTCGCTTTAGCTCATGTTTTCATATGCTTCCTAGTTTTTTGTTGTTGTTGAAAGTTGGACTTCTTGTGTAGTATAGTAAAGACTGAGGTAAGTAGCTTTATACCTGGAAATGGGCATACCTTTCTTTCATCAAGGCCTTTAGTGAACAGATTTGATTGACTCTAATTAAGAGTTGGGCTGGGTTTGGGTTTTTTGTTGTTGCTATGGTTACCTTAGTGCACCACAGGCTTCAATTTTCTCTAAATAATTACTTTGCACTTAGAGTAAGGACTAGTTTTTCAGAGGTTTTTATTTTGTTTCATTTTGTTTTTATTTTTATTTTTTGTTCTCTGTTCCCTTGTTAATTTTAGGTCTTTTCTTTGCACTGCATCTCAGAGGTGGTCTGTCTCTAGCAGAACTCCTTTTTAAATTTAATATTTTATTTATTTATTTTTAAAATTTTTATTTATTTATTTATTTATTATTTTTGGCTGTGTTGGGTCTTCATTTCTGTGCGAGGGCTTTCTCTAGTTGCGGCGAGTGGGGGCCACTCTTCATCGCGGTGCGCAGGCCTCTCACTGTTGCAGCCTCTCTTGTTGAGGAGCACAGGCTCCAGACGCGCAGGCTCAGTAGTTGTGGTTCACGGGTCTAGTTGCTCCGCGGCATGTGGGATCTTCCCAGACCAGGGCACGAACCCGTGTCCCCTGCATTGGCAGGCAGATTCTCAACCACTGCGCCACCAGGGAAGCCCAATATTTTATTTTTGAGAACAGTTTTAAGCTCACAGCAAAACTGAGAGGAATATAAAGAGATTTCATATATGCATGCCTAGCATTCCCCATTATCAACATCACTTACCGGAATGGTATGTTTGTTACCAAGGATAAACCTACATTGACACCTCATAATCACTCAAAGTCCAGAGTTCACCTTAGGGTTCACTCTTGATGTTGCACATTCTATGGGTTTGGACAAGTATATAATGACATATATCCATTATTATACTATCATACAGAGTATTTTCATTTCCTTAAAACTTCTCTGTACTCTGCCTGTTCATCCCTCCTGCTACCCTTGAGATATTGTTTTTATTCTATGCCTGTTGGCCTGGTAAGGGTTGGGGTAGGAGTATTCTATGTTTGAATAAAGCCTCAGTCTTAGACAGACACTATATCTCTGCTGACCTCCCACAAGGGACAGAAGGGGTTTTTTTCCCTCTTCTTTTCCCTCACCTGCAGGGAATTTCCACCAGTGCCCTAATGGCAACAGTGTTTGTTGTCCTCCCAGCATACTAAGCTTTCGTTCAGTAAGGGAGATGGGATGAGTATCTCAGCTGCTATTGCCCCCTCTTCCTCTTCTGCACCATGAAGGAGACTTTCTAAGAATTCTCCCATTTTTTGTGTGTGTGAGCACCAGTGAAGTTTGTAGGAAAAAAACCTGAAAAGGATGAGGATATCCCTTATATCTGTAGCTCCCAGATGTTCACCTCTCTCACCAGCACACCATTCAGTGTGTCTAGTACTGTAGCTGAACTCCTACTATGGAGTGTCTGACTATGTTGTCTTGTCCAAGCTAATGCTCCAATCTTTTCTCTTCTTGCCTGTTTCTCCTTGGATTTGGGGCCAGTTTGTTGCTGTACAATGTTAGCACTCCAATGGACTCAAGAAAGATTATGAATTTGGTATTTGGCTTTTCTTTTCACCCTAAGATTAGGAACATCACTCCTTGCAGCTCCCTACATCTCTCAATAAAAAACAAAGGGAAATTTTTGTTCTTTGAATTTAAAAATTTTTTGATAACTTTCTTTGACAATTGCTTCTACTGACCTGCTATAAATACATAGTCAGACAAATAATATAACATTTCAATTGGGATGTTCAAAAATAGATCTCAGAAAAGTAAATATAGCAATAGTTTTGAAATAATCATTATTGAGCAAAATTTTATCTTCTTTTACTTTACATTCCAAGATATTTATACACATCCACAGACACAGGTGCATATAAACAGGGAAAGAGACTAAACACAAAGTGTTCTTGTTAGCCTGAGAAAAATAAATGTTATTTCTATCTACTACTAATTTAATAAAGTTTTCTCCCCAGAGGAGCAGAAGTCACTTTAAGGTTTCCTAATTTGCTTTTAAGTAGCTGTTAAAAGAAGTAATAATAGCCCTTATTATCGGAGTGTAAACTTGGAGAAATTGAACAGGTAGCTTGCCCGAGGCCAAACTTAATCAGTGAGTCATTTGGAAAGTCCAATTCCCAGTCTGGTGGATTGTTCCCTTCATCTCCCTCTCTGCAAAGAAATCCTTATTTAAGATTCTTGAAATTTTAAATTAAGTTGCCAGATATTAATGTGAATATCCCACCATCTTTCTCTGTATTTTCCCTTTGGTGTTTGTATAGGTCCAAAATCCTGTGCTAAAATTTTTCTCCAATGATGTGTCTTACATAGAAAGCAAAGCTGAACTCTTAGGATCCCTATTTGTAGAGAAGCTGCTTTGACAGTGCCGGAGGCTATTTCTTCTTAACCTGGTGAGTGGCTCTCACCCTGGCTATGCAGCAAAGTCTCTATAAAACAGTGCTTCTTAGACTTCATGTGCATATCAATAACCAAGTTTTTGTCAAAACACAGACTCCAATTCAGCCGATGTTGCAAAACCCAAGATTCTTCATTTCTCAGGAGCTCCCAGGCGATGCTAGTCTGCAGACCATACATTAAAAGCATTTTTTAAAACAATAGACCTCATTTTTAGAAATTTTCATACTGAAGGTCTATTAGGTCAGGCTAGCATTTGTGTTTTCTAAAAGCTCCAAATGTGGTTCAATTGCACACCTAGGAATAAGAATCATTTCTGATGGTACCTTTTTGGAAGTGTTTGCAAAGGGTATTGTAGAGCTCAGTTTTGATACCTAAATTGCATAGTATATATTTTCCTCATTTAGAAAATTCCCTGTTAGATTACTGGATAAAACAAAAAGTCCTTTTTGAAATATGATGAACTGTGACATGATAAAATAATATTTTAAATTCATATGTTCACATAGGGTTTTTTAAATAGGACATATTTTTTAGAATTCCTTTCATTGAAGTGAAAGTCATTTTGAATGTCCCTTTTTTTTGTTTGTGAGGGAAAAAAAACTAGTCTTTGAGGTGAGATAATGAAGTTTAAAGTTCTGATAATTTAGAACTCTTTAAAGGTGACCTAATTAAGTTCTAAACCATAATCACAAAATCTCTGACTTCACAAAATTTCTATAGGTTTTAAGATAGTCTCCTTGTAGGATCCTTTCAGAGGGAGATTCTTTTGTTATTAAAAGTTCTATCATTGCCTACTAAACAAGAGGGCCTTAATGTTTCCCTCAGGTTATCCAAACTTTAGACAGGCTTCTTTCTGCCTCTAGGCCCCTGACCTCCTTTTTCTTAGAGCATTTACTTTAGAAAATCTGTAATTGCAAATTCTGTCTCTACGCTTTTGAAATTTGAAGCGTTGCAAAATCCTCCTGTCAGTTTTACAACCCAGGACTGTCTTTCTCATGTCCCTGAGGGCCATCCTTTTGAAATGTAATCAATAAGCTTCCTTCTCCCAGTTTCTGGAAGAGTAGGAGCTTAATTTATGTGGGCACCTTTCCCCACTTCTTATTATGCAGATATGAGAATGTTTACTTTTCCATTGGGTAAGGCCAATTAGCAAACATAGATAGCCTATGATCCCCCCACTCCATCTCTTAGAATCTATCCTGACCTTATTTCAGTGGAGTTGAGTTCAGACTGAGCTCTGGCCCTGACACCCTATTGCAGTAGTCTTGAATAAAGTCTTCCTTGGCTGTTTAACTTTGTCCAGTATAATTTTCCTTTGATACCACCTTGACATTAAACTTCCAAACTGAATTTAAGGGGTGATCAATTTCCCAAACTTTTCTAACAGAGAAATTATTTGGTCTCTAATCTCTTTCCCACCATTTTCCCTAATACCCATGAGGACCTTTCTTGTTTAATTGAATCATTGGTAAGTCTCACCAAAATGCAGGTTCACAGCACCTATGCATCAAAACTGATTAGGCTGATTCTACGTAAGTTGAGTGGATCTATACCATAGCATTTACTTAAATGAGCGCTGAACTGTAGAAAGAACAGTGGTTTTTTCAGACCTTTGGGTGAGCTTTCCAATCATGAGTTCCCTTCTGGAATGTGGCTGATCAGAATCCTTCATGTCAGATTTTCAGATGGGTTTGAGTATTTTGTACTCATAAAGGTCCTCCTTGGTTCTTTCATCTTTCCAACTGACAGCAGGGAAAAGACAAACAACAGTTTTGGCTGGCTAATATAGGTTAGCCACACTTATTTTTGTCAGCCAGTGCTTTTCCTTTCTTTTAATGTTTATTTTTAACTATTATACTATAAGCCCATGAGGGAAAAGACCACATCTAATTTGTTTACCATTTTAAACAATATCTAATACAGTGCTAATTATACACAAACAAAACAAAGTTATCGTGGCAACATGCAAAAATCAAAATTAGGAGTAGCTAGACAAAAAGTACGACGTACTTAGCATATATGAATTTGGTGAAAAGGATTCAGGGGAGTTCGGTTCCCCAAAGATATTTAGAATGTTTGCTGCTTTACATTTAGAGACCAAATTCCTCAAACTTTATAGGTTCTAGGCTACTTTCTAACTTTGTCCTAATAGTGGTCACCAATTTTTTATAATTCTCTAAAGATTCAAGTAAAATAAAAGGTATGTGGAATAAATTCTGTCTCCAGAACTTATATGATCACTGAACAGAGAGTCGTGATTTCTATTTATTTTACTTTGTTGACTCAGTTAGAACACTCTAGTTGTTTTAGAGTATATTTTATCCCATGGAGTCCCTTGCTCCATGTTAAATTAGTACATAATAATAGCATAAAATTTATTGAAGAAGACTACATTTTAGCCACTATTTTAGACACTTCACATGTGTCAGCTAATTCAATCTCTGCAACAACCCTGTGAGGTAAGTACTATGTTTAACACTATTTTACAGATGAGAAAACTGGGCTCAGTAATATCAAATACCATTTCAAAAGTACACAACTTCCAAATGGCAGAGCCACAATTCACAATTCAAATCCAGGTTTATCTTACTCTAAAATTTATTCTTTTAATCTTTAATGTATCATGACTTAGGATATAATTTTTTATCATCTTGTGGGAAAATGATTAATGAATATATATAACCACAAACAAAATCAAAGTTTGATAAAACATAGGCTAATTGAGAATAATATAGTTATAGCCATTTTTATTGTTCATACTTCTAAATGATATTTTCCTAGACTCTTGAAAATTATCCCCCCAAATTTCAATAATACAGCTCTTGCTGGGAGGTATTCATTTCTTATTCCACACTATGATTATTTGTTATAAAAGCCAGGCTCTTTACTCATTATTTATCCTCCTTTATCTAACTTCTGTTTAGGAAACATTTAACAAGACACTACATTCAAATTCTTTGACATAGCGGAGAATTCCATTAGACATTCAGAGCTTTCAAACAGAAAGTAAAGAATATTTCATGACAATTTACCTATCAGTTTTCTTATATTCATTTAGTACTAGAAAAGCACTTCAATTAATTTGTTGATCTTGATTTTCTCTGCATTGTTACATATTCAAAGATGTCTTTTACTTCCAGATTCTTAAACACACACACTTAGAATCTGTCTGTGATTTTCGTATGTCAGGAGGTTGTATTATACCCAATATGTTTATGGATTACATAGAAAGTATATAGGTTTCATAAATTAAACCTTTGTTTGAGAATTTCATTAGCATTGGCCTCCATGTCTAGGGCTGTCACACTAGTGTCACCTGCTTTCCCATCCTCTAGCATTGCTCCCTCAGTCATCCTCTGTACTCCTGACACAGCAGTCAGACTAGCGTGCTCCCTCTTCAACTACTACAGTGCAACTCATCACTGGCTGTATAGTAAAATCATCTGGGCAATGTTTAAGATGTACTGATGACTGGGCTCCACCCTCAGAAGGTCAGTGAGCCAAGGCATTTAACAACTTCCCAGACAGATCTAACGTGTGACCAGGATTGAGAACCTCTGGACTTCAACCAGAGCAGGTCTTTTATTTGATTTACTTATGGTGCTTACACAGACACTTCTTTTGAAGAAACTTGTATTGCTTAAAGAAATATGTTTGAAAATCATTGCAGGGTTGAATATGCCTTCCATATGACATCGTAGAAATCGACCTAATGCACTTTGAAAAGTATGGTACCAAATGCTCTGTATCTGCCTCCCTTAAGAATCTCTTTGAGAACAGAGTTCAAGTTTTAATCTCTCTATATCTCACGTTTGTCATTTGTAAAATGGGAATTTTAAAAAAGGTTGCTGTAATAATTAAAGAAAACAATCCCATATAAAGTACCCAAAACTTGGTAGGTGATCAATAAATATGCATTTAAGTAAATATGTATTTAGAGGTAGAGAATAAATATTTATCCTAGGTGTAAATAAACAATATGATTCACTCCACAAATAATGCATGCTTGTCATAAGCAATATTTTTATTTATTTTATTTCTATAGTTCAGGATACTAAACTGGAAAAGTTCCTTCTGTGCATATTCTCCCTTAGAAAAAAGTATAGAGCTTCAATGTAGCCAGTGTGCTGATCCATACTGCTGCCCTCCACCCAGCACCCCACCCCACCCCCATAGATAGATGCCTTCCTCATCCTTCTTAGAGTCTAATACCTTGTTCCAAGCAACCCACCTGCAAGAAACCCCCTCTTCACTGCGCTCTGCTCTGACACCATGAGCTGGCATCTTCTTATGCAGATGGCCTACAGTGTTTAGACAGAAAAAGGGAAAAGAAAGAGGTTCAATTTCTTTTAAAATACCATCCATTAGTAAGTTTCTGTCACAAAGTGACTTATTATATTTATATATTTATTTACTCTTGGAAAGTTGTTTACTGGAAAAAAATGTTTATTTTTAAAAAACGTATAAATAGCCAAGATCAAGCGCATTTCTTTTTCAGTCTGAGGCAAGGAATATAAAAGGTGAAAATGGAACATCTTGTAAAAATAATAGCAACAACAACAAAAACAACTAATAAATGTTGAGAATGACAGAATTATAAACACTACCACTTTAAGCAACCATCAATATAATAATTGATTCCTTTTTATTTTGGTCATGTTGTATACCCAAAGGAGTGTTGATCTGAGTTATTTCACTTTCTGAGATTTAAGTAGCTGATAACATAACTAGTTATTTCAAAACTTGAAACAAGGTATTTTGGCTCAAAGCAGCACCCAAATACTAAGTCAAATCAGCTCCAAAAGACTGAGGAAATTTTATCTTCGAAGCTCAAAGTTTACCAAAAAATTTTAGAGAGAATAGTATGTCCAGAATTGAGACAAAATTCTAAATAATTTGATTTACAAAGAGCTTTCCATGATACTATGCCCAATAGAGAGAGGCATGAACTCGGCACTTCACTGATAAGAATGTAAAATGGCATCGACATGAAAATCCAGTTCTAATGTTGTAAACTTAGAACTTGACCAGGTAATTCATATGTCATGTTTCTCGACTCTAGCCACTTGTTTGCCCTGAGCGCACACTAAAGCAAACTACTTTAAAGCATTAGGCCAACATATCTGTTCTTCTGTCTCTTTCTTCCCCACTATCATCTCTAACAGGCACTGCTCTATTCTGCCTTCTGTCCATAGGCACTAGCCTCAGGGCTTCCTAGTTCCTTAATTCTGAATTTCCCCCTCCCCAGTTACTATGCCAAGACCTTCAGCGTTGCCCCAGCTTCCACCTTCAAACTTATTTGCCAAAGTTCAAGATAGTGCTCAGCAAACAAGGACCTGATGCTACCAGGAATCATCTCTTAAAATTCAATGGCAGTTGTAAAGGAAAATATCCTCCCTCTTACGCATATACCATGAATGACTGGGTATAATGTCACATGCCTATGCTACTAGCTACTCAAGAGGCAGAAACTGTAAGATTGCTGAGCTCCAGGGTTCTGGCCTGCAGGGGGCTCATACTAAATTTAGCAACATTATGCCATGGGGCCATAAAGGGACTTTTCATCCAGCTGGGGGAAAAAAATGCTCAAAAAGATACTTCAGCTCAACCATGGCAACCTGAATGCACAGTTTTTTAAAATTCACTTGTTTAAAGATAATATTTCATTTTCAATTTACATGTTAAATTACTTTTTCATTTTATATTGCTTATTTTGGGAATTTATATGCTACTAATATGCTACTATAATACAGTGTTATATTTGAATTGCACATATTCATTAATTTATATTGTAATTGATATTTTATAATATATTTATAATTTTCTGTATTTGATTTATACTATATATATGTGTGTATATATATTTTATTATTATTATTATTTATTTTATTTTTTTGCAGTACGCGGGCCTCTCACTGTTGTGACCTCTTCCATTGCAGAGCACAGGCTCCGGATGCGCAGGCTCAGTGACCATGGCTCACGGGCCTAGCCGCTCTGCAGCATGTGGGATCTTCCTGGACCGGGGCAGGAACCCGTGTTCCCTGCATTGGCAGGCGGACTCTCAACCATTGCACCACCAGGGAAGCCCCTATACTATATTTTATATGTAGGTATCTGTGCATTGTAGATTATATAATCATATACATTTATATTTCATATTTGCTTTGTAATATATTATATACAGGTCTTTGAATTATGTTATATATTTAATTTCAGCTGATTTTTATTTGTATATGCTGCATAATTTTTAATCAAATACTACTATTAATATTGTTATTTTGGTATTATGGAAATAAACACACACACACACATATCCTTGTCATTCTGTGCCCGTGTTACAGTTCACCAGAGAGATAAATATTCCAGGATGGAAACAGAGCAAAACTTATGTGCTGGTTAAAACACAAATGTTTGGGATGACCATTAAAAAAAATGAGTATTTCAATATGATTTTTTTCCTGATGTTGTCAGATGCCTCTTTAAGTTTATATGTAGAAAAAAATCCAAGATATCTGCAAGTACCTAATAGTTGCTACAAACTACAAATATTATTCAATGCCAGGTATTATCCACCTTTTTTCAAATTATTCATTTACTAAGAGAACAGTGAAAAGACTGCAGTTCAAATTGCACTTGTATATGTTGTCAACACAAATTATTTAGAGAAATCTTTAAGGAAAAGAGCTGTATTTGGATAATTGTAGAGATATCCAGTGGTAATATTCAAGTCTGTCACAATAATTTAATTCATTTATCAGAACCAATAAAGCAGAAAGGTTTCTAAAAAAGAAACAATTGACTCAGATACGAGAAAGATAATACAATAAAACAAGGGAGTCCATAAATTGAGTGAGCTTAGGTTTGCTGACATTTCTATTTTACTTTAACAATGAACCCCAGAGAACATTTATATCACAATAGCATTATTTATTAATGTTATATTATTAATATTAGTAATGAACACCCTCATTTTACAAGGTATTGTTCAAAACATAAAAGATAACATATTATTCCTGAAAAATAAACATTTTAAAGATGAAAAATTGAGAGGGTGATCTTTGCCATTTATCACTTCACGTAATAGCATATATTTCCAAGATTTAAATTAAGTTGACAAACATAATTGTTCAGGAAATAATTGCATGATTAATTGAATGATTAATAATACATAAAATACCAATAATAAACAATGATATGAATGCCTGATATTCACTGAGTGCTTCGTATGTGTCAGCACAGCACTATGCACTTTGCATAAATCATGTCATTGAATTGTCACAATCCTCAGGTACCATTATTATCACCATATTACAGATGAAGAAAGTAAAACACAGAGAGTATTACAAATTGTTCATTGTTTTAACAGCTTACCATAACTGTGAATAACTGAGTTAAAATGATTGTGGCCACAGTTTTCAATGATACTGCATTAAAATAATAGCCCAGAGCTCAAGAGACCATTCATGAAGTTTTGGACACAAAATATATATGAGATGTGACTTGTCACCAAAATAAAAAAGAAAAGGAAAAAAAAAGAAATAAAAAATATTTATTCATTTTGATAAGACGTGGTGCCTATATTGATCAGGACTCAAAGTCACACTAACTCTTTCTTCTACTTTTTATTGCTATTCTCAGCATCATTCTCTTGATGTAGCTTTGTACACAACGTTGAGGGTCAAGCACCTGGAGATTACTGCTAAAATCCTAACCACTCCATAACTGGAGTTGTGATAGTGTAATGTCATTGGGTTGTTTTTGGGGGGTGGGGGGGTGGGGGTAGGCGGAGGAGTGTTCTTTACATTATGGATTTTTGTTCTGGGGAATTTCAAGTTCTTCAGAGAATTTACTCCCATTCCCTGCTTGTGTAGCAGCCACACTGACAGTGCTCTGATTTCTGGAGCGGAGATTGTGAGGATTAACTTTCTCTATTCAGGCTTGTGACCAGTGACCTGGTTTTTAGCCCTGGGGTAGTATATCAGGGAGAATTTCATGGAAGGGAATGATTGTTCCATATATAGATTTTATTTGACTATGATGAGCCGTGTGCAAGTCCCCACACAAGGAAAAGAGAACACTTTTATACAGACGAAAGAAAAGTTGCGAGAGCTGTAGTAAACAGGCCCTTGGCTTTTTATTGGCTGAGTCCTTGTGGGGAAAGAAGAGGAGTGAATCTTCCTGATGGGCTTTGCTACCTTTGAAGGGTGTGAGAGCTCCCCCTTCTGGTCTCCCAACTCTTTCAACTGAGCTTTCTGTTTATTAATTTTTTAGTTTGTTGATGGGTCATACTGTAAAAATAAAAAAGGGAATTTCCAAGCTGGCTATGCTATTACTGCTCAGTATGAAGTACTTGAGAGGGTAAATCTCGCACTAGCTAAAACAACTCAACAAGCAGAGATGGATACTCTCACCAGAGCATGCCAGTTATCAGAAGGACAAATTATTAATATGTATACCAACAGCTGGAATGTCTTTGGGGTTGCCCATCATGTTATTGAATAAGTTCCACTATGTAATATTGATTATACATCTTAAAATGTATTTATATATTTTACTTTAGATGAAAGTTATTTTCTATTCTTTTTCAATTACATAAGTTTTCTTATAACATCTTTCAAACTTTTTTGCACATATATTAGAATTTCTCTAGGATAGGTAGATAGAAAGAGAAATAAAGATATTCTTACATCTATATATTTATATAAGTACAATAGAAAATATATTTGTGGAAATGTATATCATTGATCCACAGATTACTTTGAAGTGCTTTATTTAATATCTAGGTAGCTGAGAATTTTCTAGTTTCTTCTGTCATTTAAATCTAGCTTAGCTCTACTGTGTTCAGAAAGCATTCTCTGAATCATTTCAATCCTTTGGTAATTATTAACGGCTGTCTTTATTAACTAGCATATGATAATTTAAGTTAGTACTCCATCTATACTTGAATTTGTATTTGGTGACAGTTAAATGCATTGTTCTATAAATTTCCATTTGGTCAAGTTTGTTCATTGTTTCCTTCAGATCTTTTATATTTTTACTGATTTTTTTTTTTTTTTGCTTCTTCTGTTGGCTAATGAGAGAGATACATTAAGGTCTGCATACACAATTATACGTGTGTCTATTTCTCTTAGTTTTGTCAATTTTTGCTTTGTCTATTTTGAAGATAAGTTACTGGGACTCCATTACCATTACAAAAAGTCCTTTATCTTTAGTAATTCAACTTGTTTTAAAGCCTAGAGTGATAATAAAATAGCTATATTAACTCTATTTGGTTAAGGTACTATATGCATAGTACATCTTCTTCTATCTTTCTTCTTGTTGTCAAGCTTTCTGTATTCTTGTATAAAATATGTGCCTCTAGTAAGAAATATATAATTGGCTTGTTTGGTAGTACAGTTTGGCAATATTAGTATTTTTCTTATACTAAATCCTTTACATGTCATATTATTATTCATATACTTTGTTTTATCGCACCATGTTATCTTTTTGTTTCTGTTTGATCAATCTGTTTAAAGCTACTCTTTTTAATTTCTTGCATTTTTGTATACATATTTCTATTAGTTAGTTGTGTCAACCAAAAAAAATAAATGCAGAAGGCGGCAAACAAGAAAATAGTTTATTTGGGGTCCTAAGAATTGCAATTTTGGAGACACAGATTTGGGTAAAACTGAAAGAGTGTTCTGGGGAAGAGAAATAGTCAGGGACTTACAAAAAGCAAAAGCCATGAGGCTGTACGCTGACACAAGAAAGGAAATATTTGTCCTTAAGGGATGTCTGTCATGGGTTGTTTTAGGGTAAGTGTCCAGTAAATATCTTGAATTTCTGGCAGATGTTTTGGATGCCTTCATTAGGACAATAGGTGGTCAAAAGGTCAGATTCCATCCAGGTTGACATGTGCATAAGTCATACTTCCTCAATAGCCTCCTGGCTCCATTTTAGCCAGCTCTCTTAGCAATGTTGACTTCAAATTGATTTTCATTTCACATTAGTCATACATATATTCTTGTGCAATATTCTTTTAGTGGTTTCTTCCGAATATTACAGTGAAGATCTTTGATTTATTACAGTCTAATCTGAAATATGACTTTTAAACTTCTCTAATAGTTCTAGAACCTTAGAATGTTTTCTTTAACTTGTTTGCTTAAGCCTATAAGTTTAACCATGAAGTCTATAGGCAACCTGGGGCATGGCCATCCCTTAAGAGTTGAAGATCCAGTCTGTATAATGGCAATTTTATCATCCACCTTCACAGAGACACTCTGTGAATGTAATCTACTAAGCTTTGGTGGATCCACATGAAGTCTTTAGTGTACAGTGCAGAATACACCCTTGGAACACTGTAGAATATGGGTCGTTGAAATGAACAAATTATTTAAGCTAACCTCAAGGTTACTCTGACCAGAAAGCTGAAAATTTACTACTGAATCTATTCTCCATTCCAAATCGTCAGGTTTTTCAATGTATCCAATATGGTTCTTCAAGGAAATCAAATGACAATATTAAAACATTCTAGTAATAAAATGCCAATAGTTGAGGGGTCAAAAAATTGAATACAAACGTACTTTCTCCAATTACAAAGTTTCATTGGAAAAATTAGAGTCCAAATACTAAAATTCCTTGCAAACTTAAGTTTAAAGGCATTAAAATCCAAAATCGATTTCACTTGCTTGTTGAGTATTAAAAAATTGTAAATTCTTTCAGTTCAGCTCTTAATACCTAGGTGTAGCAGAAGATACTTGAGAAGCTGCAGCCTGGGGTGTCTTTCATGGGAATTCTTTCTTGTCTTGAGGAGAATTAGTTTAATGCCAAGTTTCTGAGGTACCTCACTTTCAGAGAGCCTAGAGGATTTACAGGATACACAAGATTTTCACAATATTGAAACCACTATCACCAAGTTTAGAAAACAATCAATACATATCCCTTAAAGCAATTAGTCCAGCAAAATTATGTACCCTGAAACCAGTATTTAGCATTGCCTAAGGTAGTAGCAGTAAGCCAATGATGTTTGAGGGAAGGGAGTTTGAACTGAGTGTCAGCTTCAGTAGACTCCTAGAATCTATGTAACTTCCAGAATTCACTTACTAAGATATTAAATTCAATTGAGAGAGATGTTTACAAGTGGCTTATTTACCCTACTTGCAAGGAACATTAGCTTATGCTTCTTGTCTCTTGTAATTGAGGTATTACTTTCTGCAATGGTAGAAATTTGCATTATTGCCATCTCTCATCACCAGGCTTCACTCAGGCTTCACTTGAGGTGTCTTTCTTTTCAATTCATCGTATTCAAGAATTTTGCTTAGTTGAGTGTGGCATCTAGCTAGTGACAAAGTTATATTTCTTCCTCTGTTTATAATGCCTCTTGCCATCCTCATCTTACGAGAAATGATTTCTCTCTCATCCCCACATGTTTCAGCAGGATTCCTGAAATAAAATAGCATTTGATACTTCTGAAGCCAGTGCACCAAGGGCATAGGAAGACCAACACTACTGCTGTGCACTTCTAAAGATATTGTCTTTCCTCAGCTTTCAAATACGCCAGGCTTTGCATATCTGCCATATCTTTTTCTGTGGTTTTGAGATATGCCTCTAATGAATGTGTTAGCCAACATTCTTACACTTTACGTTTATCTGCTTCTTAAATGTTACTTTTTCTAATACAGGTAGGGCAAGCACTGGTTTCAGGATATGAACACTTTCTATTTTTCCCATTTGATGTCTTACCTAGACGTTTACTTTTTAATACATCTCTAGATTTTGTTTTATTGATTGTCTAAAAGTGAGAGATAGGAAACCATTAAGCTAAGGGAGAGGCAAAAGCATTTACTGTCCAAATATTACCCATCTACACTTTACTAAGTTGAATAATGAATAAATATATTCAATAGATGTGCTCCCATCAAACCAACATCTCGCCCAGCTAGGTCTTGCCCTGTTATCGCATTCCAGGTACATTTAATATGGCTCATTTTTGTTGTATCTTCTTTCAAAATCCAAAGAACAAAAATTATAAATACCTTGAGCATAAGCTCAAATAATAGCATCATTCCCAGAATATCTGTGACACTTTGAAATAGGCCCAATAATTCTTTGAGTACTTTATTCTGATCTTCCTCAACTTTTCTCAAATCTGTTCAGATTTTATGCAACCATATCATTTATCTGTCCTAATTTTTTAAGTGATAGTTTCTACATCACTCTTATTAGAGACTATGATAGTCTCCTAAAAGAGTCATCCCAATTCACTTTCTGAGATTACACCTCTTTCTTCTTCAGATTTCACTGGGTACAAAGCACAACTTCCAAACTAAAAACAACCAATTGCCACTATACTGAAAATTCATCTAGAGAAATTAAAACTGGTAGGTATAAGTTTCCTTTTTATATCAGTCTATATTGTCTTTCGAGATCTTATTATCCCAACTTTATCTTATCAGACATTTATCTAAAGAAGTCTATCTTTGTCCAATTTAATCAGTTTACCTTATTTTCATTCTTCCACTGCTCCTGTTTCAGTGGTAACCATTCCAGTTTCTCCTTGATTTCCTGGGTAAACTTGATTCTAGAAGGCAGACCATTATACGCACAAGCCTTGTTCATTGTTTCTTCTACCTTAGGGTTTGTGATAATTTAATTGTGTCATTAAGTTATACTTTCTTCACTATAAGGAGCCCCATTCTTCTTTTTCATTTGTATATTAATAAAATCCTTTTTTATGAGGAAAGCTCTAGGTTAGATTTCTGAAATGCTTAGAGTTTTATAGCTTAACACATCCAAAACTAATTTGATGACTTTTGGTGGCAAGTGACACTAGAGACCGTGGACAAAATACAGGAATCAGACCCTAAAGACAGGTCAGAAAAAAACAGAATAGGGAAAGGACTTAGGACAGCTAATCTATAGTGCCTGCTGACATCTGACACTAATAAATTCCTTGCAGACTTGAATAAGTCACATAGTAAAACAGAAAATAATTTTTATCACAGATTCCTTTGGCTCAAAGCAAGCTTTTACTAAGTCCAAAAGATGAGCTTTCTTTTACACTGTAGTGCTCATTTACAGCTCTTTCTGCTTGGGAGAAGCTGTGCCCCAATGTCAAGCTGTAGCTACCTATGCCCTGAGGCCTGGGCGTAGCTAAACAGCCTGTGTATTGCTGAGGCTGGTGCCTTTGCTGAGGGCTATAGGTATATAAATCCAAGTGGGAAAAAAATTGCCATATACTGAAGAGTCTCACCAGGAAGGAAATTCCACATGTCCTACCTTTATAAAGGTATCACCAAAGTCTACAGTTTCCTCCCTTGCCAGAAGCTTCGGTTAGTATATATTTTTATTAACTTCCAATTTTACTCCTTGGCCTTATCTCAAGAGTTCAGCTTATACACCAGATTTTGGAGTTCAAAGTGATAGGGAACTGAAGCTGCCCGCGTTGGCCAGACACGATGATAACCACTGATGATAACCACTTGCATGAGTTGTCTCACAGCAGGAAGTCCCAATAAGGAACACGGTGTTGACTCTGAAAACTAACCAGGAGAATTCAGGAGGGGCCAAAAGGAGAAGGGAGAAGACAATACATCCTCCCAACCTCCCAGAAACCCTCACATTAGAATCCATCTTGGCTGAGAGATGTGTGCGCCACAAGGGAGGACCCTGAGTGGGACCACATATGGGCCAAGCAAGATGATTGGCCAGAGACAACCCGGAAACTAAGCTCATTACCATAAATCCTGAGACAGCGAGGCACGTGGCAGAGCAGTTCTGTGTTCCCTTGCCCTGCTGCTCTCCACCTGGGGGCCCCTTCCCAATACAGTTTTTTGCTTTGACGGTATGTGTGCCTCCTCAGACAATTCATTTCTGAGTGTTAGACAAGAGCCCACTCCCGGGCCCTGGAAGGGGTTCCCCTTCCTGCAATAGAAGTGACCAATACAAATCAGTTGTCTTCTATACATGAGTTCTGAATGAACCGATACATCAAATAAATGAATGGAGAAATGGGAGATAAAATTATCACCTTCATTTTATTGATAAAATTTAGTTTAAAAAATGCAGCGTAGGGCTTCCCTGGTGGTGCAGTGGTTGAGAGTCCGCCTGCCGATGCAGGGGACACGGGTTCGTGCCCTGGTCCGTGCTCCCACATGCCGTGGAGCGGCTGGGCCCGTGAGCCATGGCCGCTGAGCCTGCGCGTCCGGAGCCTGTGCTCCGCAACGGGAGAGGCCACAACAGTGAGAGGCCCGCGTACAGAAAAAAAAAAAAAAAAGGAAGGGGCTAGAAAAGAGGAGTACATATCCAGTTCCTTATCATATATTTACCATCAGCCATAAGCTTCAGTGACCCAGGGTGAAAATCCCATAAGCCTAAAGTTTGATGTTAAATCTACCCACACACATGGTAAAGCAGCTACACTCTACAACATAGGCTGCAGCAAACTGCCAAGGTCAAAAGGCTTATAATAGAACAATGTTCCCATTGGCTTAAAAGCCACATGTTCTGACTGCCCAAACCTCATCTCTACAGGTTATCTTTCTGCTGCAAAACTCTGCTTCCTTCTATCTTCCCAAGCACCAAATACTGATATTTGAGGAGAACAACACATAACATTCCTCTCTCTTATCCCACTCCTTCATGTTCTTATGAAATTAAAAGATAAAACAAGAGATACAGGCAGACGGAAAGCCAACTATCACCTTTACTACTGATGAAGCTGATTTTGAAGATTAGGTTGAGGAGGGAAACAACGACACATTTACTATTATTGAAATGCAAAAAGAAGTCAGTGTATCCACTGAGGCTGGCCCTGCTGAGCCCAGAGGACAGACCCCTACTGGGACCCACACTGCTAAGAAGAGGCGGGCATGAGCTCTCTTACCAGGCCAGTTCCGCAGAGGAATTGGGAGGAACTGAATTGACAATGCACCATTTATTTATCTATCAAATCATCCCTACTTGCCTAGAGAAAGCGAAGGAAGGACGGGAAAAGGGAAAAAACAGAATTGTTTAGAAAAACCTCTCTTTGGGCTTCCCTGGTGGCGCAGTGGTTGAGAGTCCGCCTACCGATACAGGAGACACTGGTTCGTGCCCCGGTCCAGGAAGATCCCACATGCCGCGGAGCGGCTGGGCCAGTGAGCCATGGCTGCTGAGCCTGCGCGCCCCGGCTGGGCCCGTGAGCCATGGCTGCTGAGCCTGCGCGTCCGGAGCCTGTGCTCCGCAACGGGAGAGGCCACAACAGTGAGAGGCCCGCGTACCACAAAACAAAAACAAAAAACCTCTCTTTATGAAAGTCAGAATTATGAAAGATATATTACTAGCCACGAGTCCATTTTGTTCAATTTTTCAAATTCATTGGCATGAATTGCTTCATACTATTGTCTTATATAAGTTTCTGGAAGCAAAAGCATTTTATATAGTGATGAAGTGCAACATAGCTGTTAAGCAAAAAGACCCTAGAGACACACTGCCCCAAGTTAATTCCTGACTTGCGTGTGACCTTGGGCAACAGTAAACTGAGAATAGTAATACTCTCTACTCTGTTAGGTGTGTGAAGATTAAATGAGTTAATACATGTGAAATATAAGATGTTATTGTTTTACTTCACTCTGTATGACAGTCTCTAGGTCCATCTACCTGACTACAAATAATTTTGTTTCTTTTTATGGCTGAGCAATAGTGAGTTAGAAAGAGTAAAACAAATACTGTATGCTAATACATATATATGGAATCTAAAAAAAAAAAAAAAAAAGGTTCTGAAGAACCTAGGGGCAGGACAGGAATAAAGACGCAGACGCAGAGAATGGACTTGAGGACACGGGGGGGGGGGGATGGGTAAGCTGGGACGAAGTGAGAGTGGCATGGACATATATACACCACCAAATGTAAAATAGATAGCTAGCGGGAAGCAGCCGTGTAGCACAGGGAGATCAGCTTGGTGCTTTGTGTCCACCTAGGGGGGTGGGATAGAGGGGGTGGGATAGAGAGGGTGGGAGGGAGATGCAAGAGGGAGAGGATATGGGGATATATGTATACGTATAGTTGATTCACTTTGTTATACAGCGGAAACTAACACACCATTGTAAAGCAATTATACTCTAATAAAGATGTTAAAAAAAGTTATTGTTATCTGCGCATTTTCTCTTAGCTTATTTGTTTCTGTTGTTTTTGCTCAATTTGAGAAAAGTTTATTTGATCATTTTTTCAAAAAACTTTGCTATTTTTAAAATTTTATTCTTTTTTGCCTCATTATTTACTTCTATCTTTATATCTTTTTTCCTGTTTATCTTTCTTGAATTTATATATTAATGATTATGTCAATAATTTTCAATCTTTCAAAAATTTTTATTTTAAATACCTGCATTTAAGGTTGTAAATTTTCCTCTAAGCTGCTGATTAGATTCATCCTGAAGTTTTAATATCTCATATTTTCATTGCTGTTTAGTTTTAAGTATGTCTCATTTTTTTGACTCCTGAATTTCTTATAAAGATGATTTTTAATTTTTAAATATATGGAATTATTTTACTTTTAGATTTCTCACTCTCTTTAACGCATTTCTAATTTTACCATTAAGCTCAGAGATGGAGGTACAATTCACATTGTATTCTAGGTACTGTATTCTGTAAAATCAAATACCCATTTTTAAAAGAATGCAATTTTTTTGTTGCAGTTATTTTTATCTATTATCAGAGTTATCACCAGTAAAGAGATTTATGAATAAATCTATCAACACATACAGTTTGTATTCTCATAGCCTCAAATGTGAGCACATCTAAACCATGCTGCTTATATTGCATATTTTTTACCCAAAATAACTAGATCTGCAGACAAAGCCATATGATTTAAAAAATATAAAACAGCCTATGAGCATATTTTAAAAGCAGGTATTAGATTGAATTTTCTAACATTTGTTTTAAAGTGAAAACAAAATAAAGCATTTGCTATCCACAGATAGCAAAGAGCCAAAAATAGCGCTATTTCAAATTGCTATTAGTATATTTCCATTTATTTCCTCAAATCATCATATTCAAGTACTTAATAAAAACAGGTCTTTAATAAAGTATTGAGTATAAAGAAATTTTAAAATATTTCTATTATTAATATGTACAACCAATGAGGATATGAAAGAGTGAACTTAATTTTAGGTTCTTATGAGAAAAATAAATACAATATAAAAACGGAAAATTTAGAATTTTCACATTGATCATACTATCCTCGTACAAGTTGACCAAAAGTCTAACATCTTTAGAACTTTATTTTTCTTTTTATAAAATAGGATTAAACTCACCTTTATCGAAGTAGATGTAGGAATAAAGTACATAGGTTAAAAAAATCACTATTGATGAATGCTGCTGAAATGTAAACCTAATGAGTTGTTTTTTTTTTAATATTTTTATTTTATTTTCTGGCCATGCCACGTGACATGTAGGATATTAGTTCCCTGTCCAGGGATTCAACCTGTGCTCCCTGCAGTGGAAGCATGGAGTCTTAACCACTGGACTACCAGGGAAGTCCTAAACCTAATGAGTTTTAATAATTTATGTTTTTAATTCAAGTTTCTTGTTTAAAAGAGTATAATATGATTTCACAAAATTATAGTGGAAAATATATATTTCTCCAGAAATCTTTATACCATTTCAAGCATATTTTTTTAAAGGGATTCCTTCAGGTTTTATATTCATGAGAAAAACTTTGTAAGGGACAAAAACTTTTCTCACAATATGACACTGACATGTTAATTTAGCAGAAAAACAAAATAAAACACATTAAATATGTAAAATGCATATAGAAACTCAAATTTCATTTGAGCTCAATCTGCAAAACCCATTCATACAATCTGTCACTTTTGGATTTTATTTCATTATAAAGTGGTAAATGAGACCTGGTAGAGCATTTACTTCGGCACATCTTGGTTTCCCTAGCACTCTGTTGTATGTGTTGAGTTTTGCAAATGTCCCTATTGTCCATTTCATCAGTGCCTCCAGCTGAACTCTTTTCTATCGTATTGCCTATTGTAATTCCCAGCTCTACATAGATCGCTGGTTGCTTAGCTTGTAACCTGTTTGCTTCTTAACTACCAGAAAATCACCTGAACCACCATTTATTCCCAAGCTCTCTCTGACATTATCAAAGGTAGTTATTATTCCTGGTAGTTGTCTCCTTTTCTAAATTATCCTCATTGATATCTTTGTTTTGGGCAAGAAATAATTTGTGACCCCATTCAATATTCCATCTTAAAACAACCCACCTGTATTTATTTTTGTAACTCTGTTACTATTTACCCAGAGGTAAATGAGTATCTTTCCTTCTTTTATGCACAACCCACCCAGTGCTTATATTGTGGTGCTCAAAGGGCAATGCTGAGGACCCAGGCACTCTTCTACTTTGCAGGAAGCAAAGCTCCTCTGCCGAAAGCAGTAGAAACTCTGGAGATACAGAATGATTATGAGTACTGACATCACAGTCCTACCATATCTTTGTCTCTACTTTGAAACTTTCAATGTCTCCAAATCTACATTTGTAAAATGAAGATAATATATTCTTATATGAGAGCAGCATTTAGTCAGCAAAACAGTAACCACTCTAGATATTCCAGGTAGAATGGTCTTTACTTTAGTAAATAATGTACTTACAAAGTGCTCCATATTCTTGTCAGTATACTGGTATTACCAGTATTTTTTTTTAGCCGCAGCCATTCTAATAAGTATGTAGTAGCATCTTCAATTTTTTTCTCATGAAAAATCCCCACACATCTTATAGCATATTCTCACTACAACTTTAAATTACAATGTCTTACAAAGATGGTTTCTTGGGCTTCCCTGGTGGCACAGTGGTTGAGAGTCCGCCTGCCGATGCAGGGGACACGGGTTCGTGCCCCGGTCCGGGAAGATCCCACATGCCGCAGAGCGGCTGGGCCCGTGAGCCATGGCCACTGAGCCTGCGCGTCTGGAGCCTGTGCTCCGCAACAGGAGAGGCCACAACAGTGAGAGGCCCGTATAGCGGTAAAAAAAAGATGGTTTCTTTTTCAATATAGTTTCTCATTATAATCCATATATTTAAGCTATGTATAAACTCAAATTAACCCCTATTTTTGCAATCGAAACAAGAAGATAGTGTAAGAACACTGTAGATATCTCAAAGCATGGAGATGACTTTATTGTTCTTTAGGAAATAACCAAAATTTACTCCTACAAGGTTTTCTTGGAATCACATTCACTTTGAGGTTTAATATAAATGACACACTTTGCTTTTAGAAAGAACAAACTAACAAACACCAACTATCTTCTAAGTTTACAATGACTTGTCACCATGGATTTAAATTCAAAGCAAAGAAATTTAAATATTCAAAATTAGAACAAATTCGTTTTCCTTTATGTGTTTATACAGACATGTAACATTTTGTATTGATAACCTTACAGATGACTGTGTAATTTAATGATAGTAAATAGTTCTAAGGTCTCTTTCTTTGTTTCCCAAAGCACCTCTTAAAAAGAGTAATTCAGAACCAAGAAGATAAACTAAATTAAAATTAGGTGATAGGTGCATTGAGAAAATCATAGAACTTAATAATTTAATCAAAATATTTACCAAGACTCATTCTGCGAAGGAGTTAGATGGACTGGAAACTCATATTGGCTGCAAACAGGTATTGACGCTAAATGCTGGTAAAGTCCTCATCTGGTAAATCTTCACATGTGTAAAATGATAAAGCTGTGTTCTGAAAGAGATGAAGTGAAGGGCAATCAATAGTCATTCCTTTGTTGTGGATTTTGAGAGAAATCCAGAAATAATTGAGCATGTGGCACTAAAATCCTCAACTGCTTTTTAGTCAATGAAGAGGGTCAAATTACGAATTAATTTGAATAGAGATTCAGTCAGCGTGTTTTAATATGTTTATTAAGAGGAAATATAAATAGATTCAGAGGCACATAGACATATTTCATATGTTAATGAACCTAGTATTGAAAGAATTACTACTGTTGGGACTCAAGTATCTCTGAAGATAAGAAGAGACATTTTAAATATCTCTGGGCTAGTTACAGTGTCAAGATACTGAAGAAAAAGAAAAAAAAACTCTCAATTTTTAAAAATAAATTTATTTATTCGTTTATTTATTTTTGGCTGCGTTGGGTCTTCGTTGCTGCACGCAGGCTTTCTCTAGTTGCGTTGAGCGGGGGCTACTCTTCATTGTGGTACGCGAGCTTCTCACTGTGGTGGCTTCTCTTGTTGCGGAGCACAAGCTCTAGGCACGCAGGCTTCAGTAGTTGTGGCACATGAGCTCAGTAGTAGTGGCTTGCGGCCTCTAGAGCGCAGACTCAGTAGTTGTGGCGCACGGACTTAGTTGCTCCGCGGCATGTGGGATCTTCCTGGACCAGGGCTCGAACCCACGTCCCCTGCATTGGCAGGTGGATCCTTAACCCCTGCACCACCAGGGAAGTCCCAAACCCTCTCAGTTTAAAGGCTCTCCCTCACCTCTGCAATCTCAGTTCTTCCCTTTAGATGTCAACAGAAAGAAATTCTGAAAAAAAATGAGGCAATAAGAGTTGAGGCCTGCATTGGATTCTGATTATTAGGAAGACATTTGATGACAATGCAGAATGAGTGGTGTCTGTGTGGGTGGTGGTACCCACGCTGACTAAGAAAAAAGTCTTTGGAGCTTCAGCACTCCCTGTATGTGTGGCCCAGATGGGACAATATAATATCACATCACCAAAACCCTCAGGTTCTCCATGTGAGATGAAAGTATCTAAATTATAGAGCTGAGATGAGAATGAAATGAGAGAATTGATATAATTTTCTAGTGTATAGTAAGTGCTCAAGTAATATTAGCAGTTTCTATGTTGACATTTATTATTCCTGCAGATGCAAGACAGTCTGCCAGGCTGGATATTTTCCAGTTCCTGTTCCTTTTATTTCTATACTGACAGGTTTATTGTAGGATTCAAACAAATTTTATATATATATATATATATATATATATATATATATATATACACATACATAAATATATGTATATATATATTATTTATATATATACACGCAACCTGGTGAGCATATGTTATGTCAGCACACCTATACCCAGCATACTAAGCTGGTGCAAATTATGATGCAAAATATGATCAAGAGAAGCTAAAATCAGTAACTACTGTCACTTGAATGTTCTGTTTGTATTGATTTTGTTTTGGCTTTGGCAAACTCATTACATCTGAACCTAAAACTCTTGAAGTTTGAGATTAGGGTTTATCTTCCATATTGCTGTTTCAATTTAGTTTTTCTTCAGTTTTCTTTCTCTTTAAGAATCTGTCAAATATCAACTCTCCAAGTGTTCTCTGGTGTCTGCACCTGATCTGAGGTACAAGTGATATTAAATTTGTCCATTAAATCATCAAATATGCAATATACCTAAAATATTCTTATTTTATATAGAACATGGACATTCAACAGGTAGAGAAAAATGTAATGTGAAAATATGCTCACAATGGTCATGTATCAGACCATTACATTAACCAGGTCATGTATCAGCTCATAGACCCTTCTATAAAACATTAGTCCACTCTATTACATTGGCAAGTATAGTATTCCACATACAAATCAAACATGATTTCTTGATGGAAAGATATTTCAATTCTCAGAGTTCACTTTTAGATAAATAAATTATAGGAAACTGTATATGTGGTTGCCAAGATGTGGGAGGAGGGAAGGATTAGGAGTTTGGGATTAGCAGAGGCAAACTATTATATATAGGATGGCTAAACAACAAGGTCCTACTGTAGAGCACAGGGAACTGTATTCAGTATCCTGTGATAACCCATAAAGGAAAAGAACGTGAAAAAGAATATAACAAAAAAAAAAGCCATAGGAGATTAGACTAAAACTACAAGGACCTATGAGGCACGCTGTTTAACCTGTTTCTGTTTAAAATAACCTTCAATTAATACTCTTAACTTATTATCATTAAAATTAACCACATTTTAGGAGCATTTAGCAATATGTTTACATTTGTTAAAATACATTTAACAACAATGAAACTAGGAAATCATTGTTTCAAGATGGCTTAGTCACCACATTTTTCATAATTATTTCATATCTCATTTTTCTCTTTATGGTTCTGGAGCACCTGAAAGCAGATTCTGTTGCTTCCTTTGTATTTTAGTGCCTCTTCTCACAAAATGCTTGACTTGTACTTCACACTGACATTCATCATCACCAGTTGCTATATGTAAGCCATTAAAGGTGATGTTTTTGACAGTAAATGATGGCTTTGTGGCTTAAAACTAAGTGATGCCTGAATCTTACTGTGCCAATTGCCTTTAACCATCACTCTACCTCCCTTTCTGCCCCCACCTTCAATGCAAATCTAAAGGAGCTGTTTACAAAGAAGAGTTGCTGAATAGGAATCAAAGTACCACTTTCAAAAGCTACTCAATTTTGGAAACTTCTGTGCATACTTCTAGGTTGGGGGTGTGGGCTGCTCCTGGATAATAGTCAAGGAAGGGTTTCTATTTACTCATTTACTCAGATTTAAATCTTGGACCCATCAGGCTCTGCTTTACTTGTGGGGAGAAAGAGAAATATAGATGACTAATATGCATAGAAATTTCTTGAAAAACCACCTCCCTGGAAGAGGGTGGGCTAGAAGTGAAATAAGAGAGTTACAATTCATGGTTCTTGCTGATGGCAGACCTTACATAGCTCTGCTCACTGCATGGATGAAGAATGAGCAACAGTGGACAATACTTGGGCACTGCCCCTTAAGCACAGCAATCCCACTACTTAACTTCATAGTTACATCAGTGTTTGACATTCTGCTCAATCAAACTGGAAATGTGTTTTCTCTTGAAAGTGATTTAAGAAGGAAAACATGGAACTTCCTGGAGTCACAAGGGCAAGAAGCCTTTTTCTTTGTGAATTTTATCAGGACTATTATCACTGTTTCTGAGTTAAGAGTAATTTCTTCCTTACCTCCATATATTTTATAATTATTTGAAACAAGCCAGTTTTTTTCTCAAGAGAAATTACATAACTAATTAAATTTTTAAAAGGCCATATACTGCAACCTAAACTCTTAGTGTGTTTGGTATTTTTCAAATGGATAACAGGGCCTGGCCTGGCCCAAACAGTTCTGAAACTTCTGAATCATTCTGAAGGGCAAAATGGCATCAGGAAGATATAAGCCTTTGTTGTACAGGAATTTTGTGGCCGACTTAGGTGTTTCCTGTTATATAATAACTCATCATAATGGAACAGTAAAATAGTGTTAAGCTTTCTAATATGATCATATATGATTCATGTTAATTTAGTCTCAAACTCCTCAAGTATAATATATTATTAATATTCAAATATTCCCACCAACATTCTGACAAAAAGTTCAGATTTGAAAGTATAGCTGTCCCAATTGAGGAAGGTGCTAAGAAGGACCCACTTTTGTGGATCCTGCATGGCTATATGGTTAAAATCCTGTTCATTCCATGAGTTCTTACATATGCAGTTGACACCAAATGTTATTCTGCCATTTGACTCATCAGTACATCATAAGCCAAAACTTAAAATGGCCATAGAGTGGATGAAGGACTCAGAGAACTGAAAATAGAGCCTTGGAGACTGACTGAAACGAGGAGAAGAAAATTACTTTTTGCTGAACAAAGTATTAAAGAAAGAGAGCAATAATACAGTAACTGTTAGTAAAAGGAATGAAGGTCCTTTACCTTTGGTAATTGGAAAACTAAGAATGTGTAGGCAAAACTTGAGAACAGACTAAGCAAGTCGTGGTTGCCCCATGATGTGAAGAGTTTCAGAAATCTTGGAAAGTAAAGTATAAGCAGCAGCAACATAGGGCTAGGGGCAGAGAAGGAGAGAGAATGTATGTTAGGTGAGATGAAACAAAGTTTTCTCATCTATATCCATGAATTGATGGGTGCCGAATGTGGGAGAGGGAGTGAGCTACAACTGTAGTGCAAAGTAGCCAAGTTGTGTCTTTGAGGGCATAGAAGTTCATGCATGCAATGAAGTTCTAGGAAAATCAAAATTGTCTGTACCTTGAACAGAGAAGGAAGGGTACAAGAGCTCCTGGATGTAAATTCTAGCATCTGAAAGTTTATCAGTGGTTAAGGATGAAGTTAGTACATTTTAAAAACTGAGGTCACTGATGAATTCCAGAAATATATAGACCATACTTATACCTATAATGATGGACTTAGTATATCTCTTCCCGTTAAAATTTTTAACATGACTCTGGGTTAAGCAAGTAATCAATCAATCAATAGTACAGAAAGAAGTTTAGATAAGTTATTTTCATGTATGAGAACCTAAATATTAGAAAAAATATTGATAGTATAAAAAACAAGATTGGTTTAATCATTAAAAATAGATTTAGTCATAAGTACTGTTGAAGGTGATGGATTTTTCTTTGACAGCATTTACTCTGACAATTGCTTGACGTACACTAATGGCTGTTCATGTACTGATATATGTATACATACCATTTAGAATAAAATCTTGCCATGGAGAAAGAACAATAAAATATACAACAAACTTAGGTTAATAGTTTTATGGAAAAAAGTTATGCTATAAATGTTGTAAAGATAGATCTTATAAATAAAATCTTGCAGATTGGATTCCCTCAACTGAGACCAAACTGTTGATAGTCATTTATATTTGAAACTTGAATGTTAATAAATGCCTAAAGTTCATACTGTTAGAGAAGGCCATATGTTATTATTAAGAACAAGATTGATCTGCAATTACACTACTGTATTGAATTTAGTACATGACTACAAATCTTTTTTTCTCTCCCATTTTTAATATGCTTTATGAAGAATAAGGAAAACTGAATGCATTAATAAAGGAGGTAAAATAATCTTGTTCTCTCAACACTAGTCTTTTAAAATTGTTTGAGAAATGACTTGAGTCCCTCGACTAAATCTCTAATATTAAATATCTTATGACCTTCTTGAAATTTAAAACATAGATTAAAAATTCTTTATAGGAATTAAAGATTACTTTAATGATTTTCTCCCAAACTCTCCATGTCATAAATCTGGCTATTTAAAATACAAAACCTACAGTGTATTTAATAATTTATACTTTTGCTATTTCCCTAATGCATAGCTTAATGCCTTTTTAATTCCTTCTTTAGGTTTTTGGGTTCTTTATGCAGAACTATCATTAATGAAGACAATTTCTTTTTAAAAGCTCTTCACTTACTTTATGAATCCAGGATAAAACACAAATAAATCCTATTGTTCATTTAAGTGTCAGGACAATATCTTTGGTTGGTGTAACATATGTTATAGAACAGGATGAGAATTATTAAGTAATGAGTATGTGGGAAAATCAGAGCCCTCTGGCTATCGTTCCAGTACATGGAGAAAAGAACAAATAAAATAGGGAGAGAGAGAGAGAAAAAAACTGATGATATCATTTGAGTAGCCAGATAGAGTTTTGTCTGAGGCTAGTGCTACTGCTAGACTCTTCAGTTCTGGAAACCAATGAGTTTCCCCTTTTACTTCAGTCAGTTTGAGTTGATTTTTCAATGACTTACATCTAAAAGTGTCCTAATGTATGTGCTTAAAACATTTAAGCCCTTTACATGACAGGCACTTTGTGAAGCACTGAGAGCCAAATATGAACAATGGAGAATCAATTCTCTAGAACAATGGCTCTTAAGGACACTGTCCCAAGTGTCCAGGTATTTTGTGATAAGTTGGAACTAATTTATTACTGAGAGTAGTTAAATTTTTTATTCGTGCAAGAATTTTTAATACATTAGTGTTATTTCAAGGATATTTCTATGTAACATTTTCCCTCTTTTCTTCTAAGAAAAAGTGACTCAAATTAAAAATTATAAAATAGTATTCCTCTGCACCATATGCACCCACTCTGCAGAATACAAACACTCAGGATTCTCCCAATAGTTCTGGGAGTTCCCAGGTGATGCTCTCTCACAAGCAATATCACACATTCTCTAACCCAGGACTTCTTGCTGGGCCATGGTAACCACTGACTTGTGTCTAAGTCATGACAGTGGGATCAATAAAGCATAGATCACTGCACTAAATGCCCAGTGCTGCTGATAATCATGATAAATGTATGCTCAGAGGCTCTTTGGTCAGCCATTGCCAAGACATGAATATCCACTTAACTGTAGTTTCTTCTCCATTCCAAATGGAGGAGATGATCTTGGGATGATCTATGCTTCCATACCTATTCCCAGGATTACACATCAGGACTTCTTTATGCTTCTAATGTGTTACAAATGTTTGTGAGGATTTGATGGAGTAGCAGGAATTCTCCTTCATTGCTGGTGAGAATTCAAAATGGTACAGCTATTTTGGAAGGCAGTTTGGTTGTTTCTTAGAAATCTAGACATACTCTTACCATATGATCCAATAATTGCACTCCTTGGTATTCAACCAAATGAATTGAAAACTTATGCCTACACAAAAATCTGCATACAGATGTTTATAGCAGTTTTATTCATAATTAGCAAAACTTGGAAAGAACGAAGATTTCCTTCAGTAACTGGATGGATAAACTGTGGTATATTCAGACAATGGGATATTATTTAATGCTAAAAACAAAAGTGCTAACGAATTATGAAAATACATGGAAGAGCTTTAAATGCATATTACTAAGTGAAAGAAGCCAATCTAAAAAGGCTACATACTGTATAATTCCAACTATATGGCATTCTAGAAAATGCAAAACTAAGGAGATGATGAAAAAGTCAGTACTTGTAGGGGGTTGGGGAGGTTGGGATGAATTGGCAGAGCAAAGAGGACATTATGGGACAGTGAAAATTTTCTGTATGTAATTACAATAATGGATATATGTCATTATGCATTTGTCCAAAGCCATAGAAGGTACAACACCAAAAGTAAACCCTAAGATAAACTATGAACTTTGGGTGATAATGATGTGTCAAATATAAGTTCATCAGTTGTGACAAATGTACCACTCTCGTGAGTGATATTGATAATAAGGGAGGCTATGCGTGTGATGGTGAAAATTCGTTGATAATGAGGTGAAAATTCTGTGGAACACAATGTGCCAATATCTAACAAAATTGCATGTACATTTGCACTTTGATCCAGAAATCCTGCTTCTAAGGCTCTACCTTGTATATACATATCCGCCAATACAAAATAATGAATACACTAGGTTATTCATTGCACCATCATTTGAATTAGCAAATTTCGAATAAAAACCAAATACCGGGATAGGGAGGCTGGGAGGGAGAAGCAAGAGGGAGGGGATATGGGGATATATGTGTACGTATAGCTGATCCACTTTGTGATACAGCAGAAACTAACACACCATTGTAAAGCAATTATATTCCAATAAAGATGTTAAAAAAAAAACAACTAAATACCCATTCATAGAAGATATATTCATATAGAACAGCCACACAATGGAGCACTATTCAGTCATATAATAAAAAGGTAATTAACTTTGAAATTAACTTTGAATTAACTCAGATACATCGAGTTTATATAGTATGATACCCTTTGTATAAGAAAATATATATACATGTATATCCTCTTATATATGCATATATAATTGTAATATGTAATACATTACACACACAGAGAAAGGATAAACAGTAAATAATGCAAATGGTTAATTTGAAGGTGGGTATAAAGAAAATGGAAAGGATGAAGGGATGGAGATAAGGATTCACAGATGAACAGCAACTATAAATGTGGAAGGAATGACAGAAAGATAAACATCTTCAACCTCTAATGTAAAAATTAAGTCAGACAAGCATCAATAGATGCTGAAACCACTGTGTGAAAAGTTGTTGGAAACAAGGATATTTCTACCTCTTCAAGATATAACACAAGAGATTACTTATTAATTACTAACACAAATAAATGGCTCTTTAAAATGAATGGTTTGGTGGCCAAACTTTGTATCATCAATGATAGGACAACCTGATACAATGTTCTTATTATTGTGAAACAGTAAGAAACATATAATAACACCTCTGTACTATTCTTGCCAAAATTATTAATCTAAATCTATTCATGTGGAAACAATAAGAAAAAACAAGAATGTGATGCATTCTAACAGATCAAAGGCCTGGATTTATCAAAAAAATTCAATATTATGAGAAATTTAAAAGATAGAGGGACAGTTCAACATTGAAAGAAACTAAAGAGATCAAAAAAGAACAAATATAATTCGCCAACTGCAATTGGATCCTGGAGTTTTACCAAAAAGATTCTTAAAAATTTTAAGAACAATTAAGACATGAATATGGACAGCATATTAGGTCGTATTTTTAAAATAGCATTAATTTTTTAGATATGACATTGATATAGTGGTTATATGAAAGAATGCTTTTATTCTTAAGAGATCCATGCCAATATATTCATTAGAGAAATTATAGAATAGCTATAAATTACTTTCAAATGGTTCAGGAAATGAAAAAAAATATGTCCATGTATCTAGAGAAAGAAAAAATTTTGAAGAAAATATTAATGTGTAAATCTAGCTATGTACTGGTTGCATATGTACCTGTTGTAAAATTCCTCCAATTTTTCTATAGGTTTGATTTTTGTCAAAGATAGAAATAAGATGCAAAACTTCTTACTGGAATTTCTAATTTGAAAAGATGCCTTTTTTTTGAAATTAAAATATAAAATAGAGATAATTTATCTGGTGAATCAATATATCCAAAGAAGATTTTTCTAATACAATCCTAATATGTATGCTTCTCCACCCCCTACCCCTCAGCCCGCCATTTGCTGAAATCCCTGTAGAAGACATAGTTGCAAAGTTGACATTTAAATTAAGGGACATCACAAAAATTAAACAATTTATGAAACATTTTCTTAATGGTTTTACTCAAATATAGACGTTAGCAGAAAGCCTGTTTGCAAGATACTCATCTCCAAATGCCTCAACCTCCCTCAGGAGTTCTGCATCATTCAGGGATTGGAGTTGTAAGAGAAACAAAAACAAAGGTCAAAGATCAGGCATAACTGGATTCTGAAGGGTCATATGACATCATCAGAACTTGGTCTTGCCCTCTCCATCTCTTAGTTTTGCCTTGTATTGGTGGAGTTGTCAGGCCGGCTGTCCACTTATGCTGACCAGGTTTATGCCAGCAGCTTGAGTCTGGCTCCTTCCCACCCTCTTGCAACTCCAATAGCTGGAGATAGTTTCCTCTTTCCTCTGATTATTCTCTCTTGGATCAGATACTAATCCTGAAGAAATCCTTGTGGCCAGGGACATGAGACTAATTTCCTGGGCTCACACTGCCCAAATCTAAAAGAGGAGAGACATCATAGCACCTGGGCTACCAAAACTGAAAAAAAGAGAATGCTCCCCACCCCCAAGTTAGAATTTTTTAACATGAACAGTGAGAATGAGAGCTGAGCAGGCAAAACCAACAGCTGTCAACTACAAGTGCCATGGCCATTTCTGGCCACCGGAACTGCACACTTTATTTTCTTCACACTTTGTGACTTCCAATAAGCTACATGAATAATATCTGGAGATTTAAATTTTCTCTTCTAATCAGTGTTCTCCCATATATTTTTATTTTTATAGAATGAACTATCTTTGATTACAATTTTCTTGATTTCACACTCATCTTTATTGAGCTGAACACATGTAATACTTGTTCGTTATAAATCTTTTCTGTATTAATTTGTTTCTCATTATTTTTTGTACTATTCAATTTCTAGTCACATTTCTACAGAGTTAAATTAATATTAAGGGTGAGATACTAATCTCTAAAGCAAAGAGATTCTAATTCAAGGATGATACATTTTTAATACAGAACAAAGTTGTCACAGTAATACATTAATTTTCTGGAGCATAAGGTGACTTTTACTCTAGAAGCAGCATATATTCATCACTTTTGCCCTTTATTAGTGAGATAAAATCATTCTTGATAGGCATGAAAGAGCATCATGTTATAAACTATCATATTTCTTTTCATATAAAATGAACAGAAAATATAAAAATCATCTTGTAAATATGAGTTTTATACTCTCCTTATTAGGGTTCAAAAAACCCATGTACTTAACAATTCATTATGTTTTTCAATGATTCATATATACTAACTACTGATCCATTGGATCCTTCTGAATTTTTTTCTTTTATAGAATTATATCAAGCAACTTTTTCTCCATCAAGAGACAATCCTAAAATCTCAAAGGCTGACAACACTATTTAGTTCTCACATATGTTACACAAATGCTGAGGGTTGGCTTCACTTGGCTGGGTTTTGCTGGAATTGGTGGGCTGCCACTAGGTCTTTCTGTGTTTGGCTTTGCTCCACATGACCAGGACCCAGGCTGAAAAATCAGCCACTACTACAATGTGCTGCTGTAATGGCAGAATGCAGAAGTTCAAGGTGATTGACAGAAACCTGCAATACTTCTAACGACTTCTGATAAGATGAGGCATCTGTTATATCTGTTCAAATCTGATTGGCCAAGACAAGTCACATGGCAAAGCCCAACGTCATTGGGGCATGGAATTATACTTCTCCCATGAGTGGGGGCAGGTGTAAGTAAGTGGGTGGTGAATATTTGGAGACTAATAATACTATCTACCACAGAAGGTAACCAAGAAGCTGACTTATTTTACTATACTTGTTAGTAGATAGGCAACTATTCATCCACCTACTAATTTACACACACATTGTTTGAATGTCATTCAGATTTACCTTCATCTATTTGTGAACACTGTGAGATGTATAAGCATGTTTGTAGTTGCAAGTGTTCAAAAAACTGCTATCTGTGAGAATCTTAAAAAAATGATAGCAACCTGGCACATTTATATACCACAGGAGTAATGAACAAATGTATTTATTTGTAAACATTTCACCTTCAAGTTCCTGCCCTTCAGCCGTACAAACATGATTTGAAGACTTTAAACATACAGCAATTTAATCACAAATATCTTCCAGCTGCTGGCCAGTAATGACATTTCTTATTGTCTCTCTTTTTCTTTTTCTTCTCTCAAGGAAAAGAGAGTATAAGAAAAACTGCCAGATGTCACAAGTTGCAACCCTGATAAACACGGTGCAGTCTCAAAAACAGGTGGAGGTGTCTGAGGCTCACTGCATGCCGTGATTCTGCTCTTTCTCTGGTGTGATTCACTAGAGGTGAACCCAGAGGTGATTATCGTGGAACCCAGATGCTGGCTCTGCAGCTGCCGCCCAGAGCTGCACCCTCTCTCTGTGTCCTCTACTTTGTACAATGAGTTTGAAAACATTTAGGCCCTGCTGGGCATGTGTTTTTGTTTTCATTTTTTATGATTAGTCAGTAGTGAAGTGAAATGGGCTCTGAAGATAATAAATCAAATTTAACAAGGAAGCAAAGACAATTTTTTCCTGAGGCAATGCTAGCATTTTGTATAAGTACAACACAGGAGAGCTTGGTAACTATGTAAGATGCAAGTTGAGGCAAATTCCAAGAGATTGAACTGACTTTAATGATAATGGCATTCTAGGATGTAAGCCTAAAAGATAGATCTTCTTGAGAGCAAGAATTTTAGCTACATCTAGTCCACCTAAGATCTATTCTACCACATGTAGTAGGTGTTTTGGAGTCAGATGATTTACATGTGAAAATGGAGAAAAGCAGTAAGAGTAAATTAAATAGTAGTAGGCCAGAAATTCCAAGTAGTCCACCCATATTATAATTGGAGGAATCAAGGAAAGATGTTATTGACTCAGGGATGAGACATAATATTGAATTTTTAATATTACAACCTGTTTCAAGCACCCAACTTTAACAAGTGCTAGGTAGACTAGATGCCCAGGGGAAGTTTAAGGATGAACACAAGGCACAATTCAGTAGATTTACTTCCCTGCATAATACGTGGAATGTGGCACACACAAGGAGGGGGATTAGATTTGTTAAGGGAATTAGCAATTATTTGCTACTTACATATATTTTTTTAAAGTGGATGACAGGATAGCAGATTAGAGGAAAGGAGAGAAAATCAGCTTACAATCTCAAAGTAACTAACACTCTGATTCAGGAGCTAAGACATATACCCAAGAGACAGTAGCATCCTATAGGAACCAAGTACTTCTGCACAAATATCAATATAAGTTTCTTATTAAGGGCAAGGATCATGTCTTTCTTATGAATATTATGGCTCTAGCACTAGTCTTTATTAGGTAACTAACAAATATTCATTGAATAAACACAAAGTAGGCTAAATTAGAGTAAAATTCTTATTGGCCAATACTTCAAGGAGTAATGAGCATGATTTGGCAGAAAAGAATGGGAGAGAAATCCATGTGGGAGAAATTGTTAGAAAATAAAAGGCGAATTACATATAGCATTTAAATTTGCAATTTCTAAAAAATATAGACTGAATTCCTGACTTTAAATTCAAGACCATAGGGAAAGGGAAGTACCATAAGTTTATTTAAGTGACTAAAGAGGAATAAATGCTACCTAAGGAAAAGTGTTCTTGGAACCAGATGTAGCCTGAGTTGTAATAGGAATAACAGAAGGCAGAAAAACTACTTGAAGACTCATAAATATTCCAGCATTAGTTGAAGACGGGCTAGTGTAGGTCATGGGAAAGGAATACAATGATCAGACATAGTCTGTGAGAACTGATTTACATGTGAAAATTGAGAAAAACAATAAAAATAGAGAGTACTAGACACCCCAAGCAGTCCATCAATATTATAATTGGAAGAAATGCGGAAAGATGTGTTATTGGCTGAAGAGATGCTTAGGAGAAGACAGCACACTGAATTTTTAATATTACAACTTGTTGCAAGCATACGGATTTAAAGAATGCTATAGTTTTGTCATATTTGTTTACACTCCTCTCTTTTAAACAAATAAAACAATACAGATGCCTTTGAACTTCTTTATCCCATTAATTTCTCCCCATGATCAAAGGCAGGCATTAAATTTGATTCATGTTTACAGTCCATGTTTTTATACTTTTTATTAAATCTGTGTGATTCCATAAAGTATTGATTATGGTATTTAAAATTTATCTAAATATTTCATTTTGCAGCTTGCTTTTTTACACTCAGTATCTTTGGTTATCTATGTAGATACTTGTAATACAGGCATATGTTGGCAATGTTGCAGGTTCAGTTCTAGACCACCACAATAAAGTGAATCACATGAATTTTTTGATTTCCCAGGGCATATAAAAATTGTTTACACTATACTGTAGTCTGTTAAGTATTCAACAGCATAATGTCTAAAAACACAATGTACATCCCTTAATCAAAAAATAATTTATTGCTAAAAAGTGCTTACTATCATCTGAGCCTTCAGGAAGTTGTAATATTTTTGCTGGTGGAGGGTCTTGCCTCAATGTTGGTGGCTGCTGACTGATCAGGCTAGTGGTTGCTGAAGGCTGAGGCACTATGGAAATTTCTTAAAATAAGATAACAATGAAGTCAGCCACACCAATTGACTCTTCCTTTCACGAATGATTTCTCTGTAGCATACAATGCTATTTGATAGCATTTTACCCACTAGAGCTTCTTTCAAAACTGGAGTCAATCCTTTCAAATGCTGCCACTGCTTTATCAGCTAAGTTTACGTAATATTCTAAATATTTGTTGTCATTTTAATAATCTTCACAGTATCTTCACCACGAGTAGTTTCCTTCTCAAGAAACCACTTTCTTTGCTCATCCATAAGAAGCAACTCCTTGTCCAGTAGTTCCATCATGAGATTGCAGCAATTTAGTCACATCTTCAGGCTCCACTTCTAATTCTAGTTTGTTTCCTATTTCCGCCGTATCTGCAGTTACTTCCTCCACTGAAGTCTTAAGTCCCTCAAAGTGATCTATGGGGGTTGGAATCAACTTCTTCCGAATCTCCTATTAATGTTGATATTTTGAACTCTTCCCATGTTCTTAACGGCATCTAGAATGGTGGATATTTTTCAGAAAGTTTTCAATTTACTTCGCCCAGATCCATCAAAGGAATCAATATCTATGGCAGTTGTAGAACTACGAAATGTATTTTTTAAATAATAAGACTTGAAAGTCAAAATGACTGTTTGATCCATGAGCTGCAGAATAGATGTTGTGTTAGCAGGCATTAGAACAACATGAGTCTTCTTGTACATCTCCATTGGCACTCTTGAGTGACCAGGTGCATTGTCAATGAGTGGTAATATACTGAAAGGAATCATTTTTTTTTCTAAGCAGTAGAACTCAACAGTGAGCTTAACATATTCGGTAAACCATGTTGTAAACAGATGTGTTGTCATCCAGGCTTTGTTGTTCTATTTATAGAACACAGGCAGAGTAGACTTAGCATAATTCTTAAGGGACCTACGATTTTTGCAATGCTAAATAAGCATTGGCTTCAACTTAAAGTCACCAGCTGCATTAGCTCCTAAGACAAGAGAATCTGCCTGTCCTTTGAAGCTTTGAAATCAGGCATTGATTTCTCCTCTCTAGCTATGAAAGTCCTAGATGACATCCTCTTCCAATAGAATCCTGCTTCATCTACCTTGAATATCTATTGTTTAGTGTAGTCACCTTCATGAATTATCTTAGCTAGATCTTCTGTGTAACCTGCTGCAGGCAGCAGCTTCTACATCGGCACTTGCTGCTTCACCTTGCACTTTTATGTGATGGAGATGACTTTTTTCCTTAAATCTCAGGAATCAACCTCTGCTAGATTCAAGCTTTTCTTCTGCAACTTCCTCACCTCTTTCAGTTTTCATAGAATGGAAGAGAGTTAAGAGTCTTGCTCTGGGTTAGGCTTTGGCTTAACAGAATGTTGTGGCTGATTTGATCTATCCAGACCACTAAAACGTTCTTCCTATTGGCAATAAGGCTGTTTGGCTTTCTTATCATTCGTGCGTTCCCTGGGGTAGTACTTTTAATTTCCTTCAAGAACTTTTCCTTTGCATTCACAATGTAGCTGTTTGGGGCAAGAAGCCTAGCTTTCTGCCTATCTTCACTTTCCATATGCCTTACTCACTAAGCTTAATCATTTCTAACTTTTGATTTAAAGTGAGAGATGTGAGACTCTTCCTTTCGTATGAACACTTAGAGACTGTTGTAGGGTTATTAATGGTCCTAATTTCAATATTTTTGTGTCTTGGGGAATAGGGAGGGCCGAGGAGAGGGAGAGAAACAGAGTTATGGCTAGCTCGTGGAGCAGTCAGAACACAGAAAACATTTATCAATTAAATTAATTGCCTTATATGGGGGCAGTCCTTGGTGCCCCAAAACAAATTAACAATAGTAACATCAAAGACTGCTGATCACAGATCACCATAGCAAGTAAATGGTAATTTAAAAGTTTAAAATATTGTGAGAATTATCAAAATGTGACAGAGACACGAAGTGAGCCAATGCTGTTGGAAAAATGGTACTGATAGACTTGCTTGGTGCAGGGTTGCCACAAACCTTCAATATGTAAAAAATGCAGTGTCTGAGAAGTGTAATAAAGGTATATCTGTACAAGTTTCATTCACTCTGCTTCACCCTCTGTCATTGATTTATTGACTTTGTTTACGGTATCTTTGGCCATACAGAAAGTTTCAACTGTAATGTCTAATTTATCAATCTGTTCTTGCAGGGTTTGTACTTTGTGTGTCTTGTCTAAGAGATTTATCCTTGGCTTGAAGTAATAGTGCTCTTCTTTATTGTTTGTTTATTGTATTTGTTGTTTCAAATTTACTTCTAAAATGTGGGACTTAGAAATTAATTTATAGTATGTTGTGTGAGTTAGGGATATAATTTTCTGCTTTTCAATATGGATAGTCCAATTATCCATTTACTAAACAGTCAATATTTTCTCCACTTACTTTTAATGTCACCTCTATCATACAGAAAGTTGTCTTATATCTGTAGGTGATATTTTCTTTCTGACGTATTTGTTATCCTTGCACTAACACCGCAATTATTTCCATTTTTATAACATCATTAGTATTGGTGAGATCACCACTTGTAAATATCTACCAAAATCTTGCTGGGAATTTGATTGGATTATGTTGAATTTATGGACTGATTTTGGGAGATATGACACTTTTATGTTATCGTCTTCCCATTCATGAAAAATATCTCTCAGTTTATTTAGTTCTGACTTATAGTCATCACAAATTTTTTATAATATCCTACATAAAATTCTCCTATTATATTTAGCTACATTTATATACAGATTATAACTTTAGTTGCTATTTTTAACAGGATCGCTTTAAAATTTCAATTTCTATTTGACTTTTACAGGTGAATAGAAACACTGTTGATTTTTTTGTATTCCTTTCTTATACATATCAAATCATAAAACTCCCTGAGGGGTTCTAATATTTTGCATTTGTTGTTTTTAATTGTCTATGCAAGCAGTCTAGTCATTATGAAAATTTGTAACTTTTAATAAGAATTATGACTTAGACTTTTTATTTACTTATTGCATTGGCTAGAACTGTCCACTCTATTTAGCCACCAACCATATATGGCTATTGAAATATGTCAGTTAAATTTAAATAAAATTAACTACTCAGTTCCTCAATTGCTATAGAGATATTTCAAGTGTTCCATAGCCACATGTGGCTACTGGCTACCATATTGTACAACATAGAAACAGAACATTTCCAACATCACAGGAAGTTTAGTGGGCAGTCCCAGGCTAGAACCTTCAGTGTAATAAGGAATAACACATACAAGATTCCTCACTATATTAATTTCATATTGCTGTATAACTAATTATCACAAACTTTGTGGCTTAAAACAGCACAAATTTATTATCTCACAGTTTCTGCAGGTCAGATACCTGAGCACAGAGCACAGTGTGATGGGATTCTCTAATCAGTGTCTTACTAGGCTGATATCAAGTTGTGGACCAGGGGTGCACTTCTCACCAAGATAGTGACATCTTCCAAGCTGACTGGTTCTGGCAGCATTAATTCCTTTGCGATTGTAGGAATGAGGGCCCCAGTTTCCTACCAGCTATTGCCCACGACTACTTTCAGCTACCCGAAGCCACGTGCAGTTCCTTGCCATGTGGCCCTCATGGGCAGTTTACAACATGGATGTCTGATACAGTAGTATTGTATAGTATGAGTTAACCACGACGTGCTTATACATTCTCCTCTGTGGGTTGTTTACAGTTTGGGACTATTATAAATACATCTGTGAACATTCTTATATTAGTCTTTTAAACATATATTTTTATCTAGCTTGGATAAATATGTAGAAATGGAATGTTTAGGTCACAAGGGTATGGATGTTTAATTTCCTTAAGCTTATCAACGGCCAGTTTTTCAAGGTAATGGTACCATTTTATATTCTCATCAAGATTGTATAAAGAAATAATTCCTTTTTAAATCCTTTAAGATTGTTCTATTATTCGTATTGCTTCAAGAATAAATTTTCCTAGTTGTTCAATTTGGGACTACCTTTTATTGCATATATTACACTTATTTTTCTTCTTGTACTTTAAAACTTTAATTTTTATCTCATTTGAGTGGTAGTTATCACCTCCTCATCTAGCAGTTTTGTAGCCCCTACCTAGCCTCCTGGAGGCCTCATCTTTGAAACAGTTTTTATTGTGACTCTCAGCCCCTGAGAGTCATATACTAATTGAAATGTATCTGGTGTATTTACCAGCTTTGCTAAAGTCTATTTGCGCAACTCTCTCTGCTTTCTTCAGGTTCTTCAGGTAGAAGTTCAAACTTTAGACTGGGCAACAATTTCGACTCTTTTCAGCATCCTTTCCCTGGAGGGCTAGAAGGACAGAAGCCACTGATTCCACCTTCAGTCTGGCTCTGGTCCCCTGACATGTGTGGCCTATTTTCCATTTTATTTAATCAGAAGGAAAAAAAACTCCAGGCCACCTTTTCCTGGGTTCATTTCCAAGAGTCCAGTAAGCACACAGAGTTAGCTGTCAGTCACTGTTCTTTTTATGTTCATTGTATTTCATGTTAATACATTGTCCTTGGAGATGTATAGCTTGCTCTCATACACAGCTATGCCTTTTAAATGTAATTAAACATTTATTTCTATCATTGCTGTTTGTTTGGAGCTGCAAGTAGTTGATTAACGTTTGAAGTCTCAGAATCATCTTGACTGGAATGTCTGTGAAGTTTTTAACTTTAGCTATCGAAATTAATATAATTATGTTCATGATGATTGAAAATGTATATAAGGGAAATACATAATCAACCAAAATCTTCTCATACAAATTTACTTATGTTTACCTGGAAAATTTATTTCCTTATCTTTGTTCTTACTTATGACTCTTTGCATCACTTACACAGAATCATAAATGGAGAACATTGATAAGATAGATATTCTGAAAAAAAAAGATAGATATTTTGTTTTGATTTATTTTTATTAACCAATTTAATGGAATGAAGACTCAGAGTGTGAAATACGTTTTCAATTATTGTTTTCTTACAGCAGTGACGTAATTGCACTTATCCCTTTATATTCGCTTTCCAAAGACCCCTTATAGCCAATAATAAATACTTTCATAACAGTTAGCTATGATTATGATATACAGCCTGTATAGAGGTTAAACCAATGATTTTGATGAAACAGCTATACATTAATCATCTTGTCACAGAGAACCATGATTAATAAATTGCCGTAAATGGTTCACCCTGATGGTTTCTTAAAATGAAACAGTTATATGAGGTAACAACTGAAATGAACGTTTAAAAGTCCAGAGAGAAAATTGGTTTACATTTGCTATACAAATATTTCAATACAATCCACTTAAGTTTTATTGATTTCTTGCAACACTGGTATCGTGGGAAAGCCCTTCTAGGTACTATTATCCATTTCAAGAAGGTGAAGGTGAACAAGATTTCAATGGACTGAGAGAACTAGAATTCATTACCTTCATAGCTATTACTACTAGAGACTTCATAACATAAAGTCTAATGGAATACTTTTGAGTAACAAAAAGTCTGGGTGAACAAATAAAGATAAAGAAAGGGGGAAAAGACTGTCCAATTCAGTAAATATTTCCAGCCCTACTGGAAAGTTGAGATGCTGGCTAAACAACTTAAAAATTTCATTTGAGTTTTTTGAAAATATTTGGAGACCAAAATCAAAAATTTTCACTAGAGTCACAGTCTAGTTTAGTAGAAAGGAATATAGTAGAAATAAATGGATTAAGTGCTCTACAACTGAAATAATAAAAATTATTTAAGACCTCGAAAATATTAAAGGTAATGAGTAAATGACAAAAATTCTAGTGGAGAATGCATGGCAGAGATATTAGTCCTCACTAGACACGTGTGAGCACAAGCTTCAGGTATAGCAACTACAGCTTTGGCTCAGGAGTACATTGCTGATGATTCCCCAAATGATGCAAAAGTACAAATTATGGATAACCTACTGGAAGGTGCCTTTATAACTAGCTGGAGCAGAGATCAAAGCAGGATGTTGGGAATTTGGAGAAATCAAGTGTAACACTCTGTTAGTGGGTAGTACTCATGAGAGAAGGTGCATCCTGTGTTCCTGTGTCCCATGGTCAATTCAGTATTGGCCTGCATCAGAGACACAAAGCTTAAAGTAGAAAAAGAATTAAGAAGCTGATGTTACAAGGGAGTGTCAAGTAAGACTTCAAAATAGTAGATGCCCTGAGGGCAAAATTCTAGTTTCTTTGGAAGATGGGTATGTTTCAAATAACACTTAATGAGAGATGATTATACATTAGCAGCCCTTTTTTTGTCTTCTCCAATGGTAGGCAGAGTAGTGGCTCCACAAATAGATTCATGTCCTAATCTCCAAAATCTCAGAATACATTACTTTATATGACAGATGGACTTTTCAGATAAGACTAAGTTAAGCATCTTCAAATGGGAAAATTTTCCTGGATGTATCTGGGTGGGCCCAATATAAGACCCTTACAGGGATCCTCATAAGAGGGAGGCAGGAAAGTCAGACTCAGAGAAGAATGATAGAAAAGCAGATGTCGAAGTGATGCAATCAAGTCAAGCAATGCAGTGGCCTCTTAAAGCTGAAAAAGGCAAGGAACAGGTTCTCTCCTAGGGCTTCCAAAGGAATACAGTCCTGCTGACTCGCTGTAGAATTTTTTTTTTTTTTTTTTTTTTTTTTTTTTGCGGTACGCGGGCCTCTCACTGTTGCGGCCTCTCCCGTTGCGGAGCACAGGCTCCGGACGCGCAGGCCCAGCGGCCATGGCTCACGGGCCCAGCTGCTCCACGGCATGTGGGATTTTCCCGGACCAGGGCGCGACGAACCCGTGTCCCCTGCATCTGCAGGCAGACTCTCGACCACTGCGCCACCAGGGAAGCCCTCGCTGTAGAATATGACCTCCAGAACGATAAGAGAAAAATTTGTGTTGTTTTAAGACATGAAATTTTTGGTAATTTGTTACAGCAACAATAGGAAACTAGCACAAATATGTAGTCATACTTTCCCCAATTGATTTGATCTCACAGATCAAATATTCTACAAACCTAGGACAAATTGATCAGTCTTGTGATGAGGCTGAAAGCCACATTTTGTCTGTCCACCTTTCTTTCTTCATATTCTGCTTTCATCTTAACCAGAGTCTGGGAACTTTATCTTTCCTGTGATAATTTCTCTGGGAGCTAAGATTAACTTTTTCTAATTTTACTATTTGCAGAACCAGCTTTATGATAGTATTATATGCTCTATGAAGAAGTAAAATACATGAGATTCTCTGGAGAGACTGATTGGTTGCATCTACCCTTGCTCTACACAGAGAATCTGAATGAGACCCCTATCCAAAACTAAGAACTAGAAGTTGGTTAGAAACAAACAGCTCCTTACCCTCCTTTAGGTTTTAATAATGTTAGGCTTTTCATATCTTGAACTTTGACAATAATAAAGTGATTACATTTTTGGATTTTAATTTCTGCCTTGATATTTGGTTATGAGAAGGGCATTACCAGTTTCAACTTTGGATCATTTTATGAAACATCAGTTCAATATCAAGGTAACTGATGTTATGAAAAGATCTCTATAAAAAGTACAGAGAACTATCTTGGACCATGCATTAGTCTGCTCGAGTTGCCATAGAAAAATACTATGTTCTTAGTGGATTAAACAACAGAAATTTATTTTTTAACAGTTTGGAGGCTGGAAGCACAAGATCAGAGTGCCAGCATGATGAGGTTCTAGAAAGGGCTCTCTTCCTGGCTTATAGATGACCATGTTCTCATCATGTCCTCACACGGCACAGAGAGCACATGAGCAAGTTCTCTGTTGTCTCTTCTTATAAAGGAACTAATACCACATCATGACAATCCCACTCTCATGACACCATCTAAGTACCTCCCAAAGCCTTATCTCCAAATACCATCAGTTTGAGGGTTAGAGCTTCAACACATAAATTTTCAGGGGATACCAACATTCAAACCATATGGTCCATAACAAACCATATGGCGGGGCACTATTTGAATTTGAACTTAGAATAAGGATGAATTTTCAATTTGAGGTACAGTGGGAACATGTATTTACTTTAATTAATACATTTGCCTTAACAATATCAAAGCCTTTTGTGTCAAAAATCTGAACTGTTCAATAATGGGTGCTAGAAAATGCATAAAAGATCAGTGGGTGACATTTGGTGTGAGGGCTACTGAAAGTGGAAACAGGATGTCCACGTAAGAGAGCAAAGAGCTTGTCAGGATTATGAGAGAAGTCCTTATTTTTCATTTCTCATGTTTCCCTTTGCGAGGAAGAATTGTCTCTTCACTCCCAGAAGGAAAACCAGGAAAATTTTTTTTAAAAGTCTAGCCTTTTCTTTTCCAAACCTACTGCTCAGATGCTAAGTGAGATTGGGAGAAGGAACTGGATGCCTGCTCATGAGTCTTATCTGAGATCTCTCTTGTTAAAGCAGCTTATCCTCAGAAATTATGCTTTTTCTGCTTATGTGTGATACATTTATTAAGGTACTTTTGGAGGCATATTATTCTGGTAATTTAAGGATTATGAAAGCCTAGTTTTGGCTATAGATCCAAGCCATATTTTCCAGTTCAGCTTTATCAATAATAACTCATTATCTCAGTTTATCTGTGTCTTAGTCCAATCAGGCTGCTACATCAAAAATACCATAGACTGGGTGGCTTAAGCAACAAACATTTGTTTTTCACAGTTCTGGAGGCTGGGAAGTCCAAGATCAAAGTGCAGGCAGATTTGGTGTCTGGTGCGAGCCTGCATCCTGGTTCACAGATTATCATCTTCTTGTTATGTTTTCACATGATAAAAGGAGTGAGAGAGCTCTGTGGGGTCTTTTTTATAAGGGGACTAATCCCATTCCTGGAGGTTCCACACTCATGACCTAACTATCTCCCCAAGACCCCAGCTCCTAATACTATCACACTGGGGCTTAGGATTTCCACGTGTGAATTTTGAAGGGACACATTCAATTCGTAACAATCTGGTTCTTTTGCCGCTTTTTCAATTTGTCTAGAAATTATATTGGAGAGAAAAGAATGAATAGTTATCACTCCTAAAACTCGGTTCCTAAAATTTGTAAATCAACAGGTTCTGCTGTAAAGAGGAGAATGTTTTATAATTACACAAATAAAAGCACCAGCCTAATTTTTGCTGAACTGTCTTATAGTGCCATGTTGTTCCTTGTAAGAGTAATAATACTTCATATTTGTTCATCTTTTCCAGTTTTTAAGTTGATTATACATCTTTTCTCCCCTGATCTTTCTAGACCTTGTAATATAAGAAGGCAGGTATTTTGCCTCATTTTATACATGAGGAAATGCAATTTTGGAGACTCTAAAAGTGGCATTGTAAGAACTAGAAAATGATTGAGATGGAAAATGGAACCCACACTTGTAACTCTGAGTTCACTGCCCATTAACTCATTAATAAATTAATTCAATAAACTTGATTGATTGTCAGGCACTGTTTAAAGTCCTACAGATATATTGATGAGCTAGAGAGAAATAATAACTGCTCTTACAGAATGTTTACAGTCCATAAGGAAAAAACAGACCATAACATTTTTTAAGTCAATAAAGTTAAAAATGTGCAATCATAGGACAAGGTTGTCATGAGATCATGACATGAATCAGGATGTCATGAGATCATACAATAGAGAATACCTAAGCCAGCCTATACCTTTGACACTTCTCTAAATAATAGAATTTTAATGCTGAAGATGTATCCAAAGGTCATCACTATTAAACATAAAGGATCAGAGTAGCTACTATTTCTGTCTAACAAAAACTATTACAAAGAAACTCTGATCATTCTTCATTTTTTTCATTCATAAAACTATTCAATACAAAGGATACAAAGATGAATATGACATGGTTTCCATCCTCAAAGAATTCACAACCTTGTGGAAGAGACAGATATGTAAGTGTATAATTGCAACAAAATATGGCACATTTTAAATTAATTTTTGTGCTTTGGAAACATAGAGGAGAGTATGGAAAACTATCTGGGAGTATCCAGAGAGGTATCACTAAGAAAGTAAATTTTGAGCTAGTTCTTGAAAGATATGTAAAAATTGGTCAAGTAAAGATGATGATGAAATATACAGAGACAGAATGTGAAAAGACAATCTACTGTTAGAGTCATGATATATGCAGAAGATGGGAAATGTTTACTTTGCTTTCACTGCTGGATACTTCAAAGGAATATTTAAAGAGGTCCAGAGGTCTATGGGGAGTTATGCTGAGATGAGATTGCAAAGACAATATGATTATAACCTTAACAAGGATGCAACAGGGAGCCATTAAAGCTCTTTAAATATAGGATTATTATGAAGATATTTTAGGATTCTGCATTGTAGGTGGGTTGTAGTAGAAAGACTCGTGCAGGGAGACTAATTAGGAAGCTGTGGCAATAGTTCAGTCAAGAGACAGTGAGGGACTTTACAAAGGAAGTCAATGAGTGTAGATAATAGAGGCAAAATTTAGGACAGTTTCTAGAAGAATTTTCAGCACTTTAGTGCTTGTGATGAAGAGAACTTATGATTAATGCCCAGTTGCTACAAACATTTTAGGTAGAATAGATACTCAGGTATGGGGTTGTGGCTACTGTAATAATTTAATTAAATGAAACCACTGAATATTTAGTGATACCAATAATAGATTTTTCCAGAGAGCAAACTGCATCAGTTCAAAGCTTCTAGAATATATGACTTGGTTGAACTGAAGTTGAACTTCAAGATTTGAAGGATAAGAAGATATATGGGTTTCAACAATGGAATTACATTGTATCTTTAGAGACTAAATATGGTCTAAGTATAGGAGTTTTGGAGAAAACAAGTGTCTAAAAAATGTAAACAAATAGAATAACTAGTCTTTGGTTAATCTTACTTTAGGGTGACTAGTGTTCTAAATTTAAATATTTTATTTTACTAAGATGAGTACATTCTTTGTTTTTATTAGATAGGATACAAAATTTACACAACTTATGTGTGTAAAGAATGCAGTTTATTGCATTTCTTTTATACTTTATTTTTTTTCAGTTAATCGAATAAGTTGCTATTTTTAGGAAAAATATTTGTACTGTGTGGCCAAAATCAGAAATAATAATTTAAGCACAGAATTGGTGATCCTCACCGTTTTATTTAATCTATTCTGTTGATCTCCTAAAGGTAAAGAACCATCATATGCTTATACTATATAAATATAATGAATTTCTGTAAATTATTTAAAAATAAAATTAAAAAAATTGGATATTAAAGTCACATAAATAATTATTAATTAATAACACAAAATATTGTGACAATTAATGAATATGTAAACAACTTCATGCTAAGATAAAAATTTTAAACTAAAAAGAGTATTTTCATTTGCATCTCTGTAAAGTGCAAAAATATAATCATATAAACGTAGGGAACTTAGCAAATAGATGACAATAGCTTTTAGAAATAAATTTTCCACTTTCTAAAAATGAAATTACTAAAACAGTTGTAAAATCCTAGTGGTAGATTTTCAACAACATAATCCCATGACCGTTTCCATCTATTTCTAAGAGTGTGGTTTTTAAAGTGACTCATTTTAGTTTAGCAGGAGATATTCGTTGAATCACACATAAATTATCATCAGAAATACCTATCCTATTTTAAGCTCAGGTGAGGTTCAAAAGGAGTGCATGAGAGGGCAGGGGTAAAAATTCACAAGAGAGCAAATCTGCTAAGAGTGCAGCTTCTGGAATCAGAAAGACTCAGGTCCCATGCCTGTTCTAGCACTTTCTGGCTGCGTGGCCTTGAGAATTTAACACTTCATGCCTAATCTCCTATTTGTAGAATGAGCCTACTAATAGTAACTCACAGGAATGTCATGAAAATTAATGATATGAAAGAAGTACATATATTGGTATAGTACCTGGTACCTTGTAGGTGTTCATTAATAGTAGTCAGCAATGCGACTTAGAGTATTTTTCTTTTTTTAAATGACAAATAAAGTGGAAGAGAGGCAAAGGAAGAAAAGCACATAAAAATAGCAGTGGAAAAAGATAGATCACCCATGAAAGAGTCAATTATTTTGATAACAGACTTGTCAAAAGCAACAATGAAAGGCAGAAAATAGTAAAATATTTTTGAACTACTGTGAGAAAATAACTGTCTACCTAAAATTAGGTACTCAATAAAAGTATTTTCAAGGACAAGGACAAAATAAAGAATTTTTAGATGAATAAATCTTGAGTGTTTATTGCCAAGGATCTTTCAATAACAGAAATTCTAAAGATTGCTATTTAGGGAGAATGAAAATGATCCCAGAAAGAAGACTGAGGTGGTTAAACATGAAGAACAAACAAACAAAAAATTGTTAATCAGGTACATATATATCTATAAAAAGTCTATATGTGATGATGATGATTATGATGTCTAATTTATAGGGTTAAAATATCAAAAAAAAAGCCTTGATGACAAAATAATGTAAATCCAGTTGCACAGTGTCTATCTGCCTGATAGTGTATGCTTCATTAGATTTCTTCCTGTCTCCGTCTTACTAACTAAATAAAATACTTTTATTCAAAATTCAACATCATTAGTAATTAGGATAACTCAAATCAAAGCCACAATGAGATAATAAGGGATATAATTTTAAAGGTAAATAATAAGTGTTAACAATGATAAATAAAATGTGATATATCCATACAATGGAATATTATTCTGCCAAATAAAGGACTGATGTACTGACATATAGCATTACATGGATGGACCTTGAAAACATTATGCTAAGTCTAAGAAGCCAATTTCAGAAAAAAAGTAGATATTTTATGACTGTATTTATATGAAATACCCAGAATAGGAAACTCTATAAGACAGAATACAGATTAGTGGTTGTTCAGGGCTGGGGAGGTTGGAGGAACTGTGCAGTTTTTGCTAATGAGTATTTTTTTTTATTAGAGTGGTCAAAATGATCTAAAATTGACTGTAAAAATGGTTGCATAACTCTGAATATAATCACGATCATTGAACTGTACATTTTGAAATGATGAATTATATCATACATGAATTATATGTATGTATTACATTCTCAATAAAGCATACATACATTTAAATATATTAAATTAGTTTTTTCATAAAAATGAAAACAAATTGTCAATGCACTTACAAAATGTTCAATCATACAAAAAGAAACATAAGATAACAATGAAATAATATTTAGCACCAACTAGATAGGCAAAACTTAATAAATCTGATAACAGTAAGTGTTGTTGAAAATGGGGATCAAGTAGAAAGATTATTGCCAGGGGCTGGGAGAAGGGGAGAATGGGGAGTTTGCGTTGAATGGGTACAGAGTTCCAGTTGGAAAACATGAAAAAGTGCTGAAGATGGATGGTGGTGATGGTTGTGATACAATGTGAATGTAATTAATGTTAGAGAACTGTACACTTAAAAATTGTTAAAATGGTAAATTTTGTTATGTATATAATAATAATACATTTTTTAAAAAGCAGAAAAAAAGAAAAGGAAGGAAGGAAGGGGGAAGGAAAGAAGCAAAAGTGAAAATCGATGGAAATTTTTATCCACTGGTGACCACAGTGTATATCAGAAAATAAACTAAAAAGCTGAGAACCAGATTGAGAACCTGGTATGTGGTGTAGAAACCTTCCCCTCCTATTTATATCTTCCCACTTCAGCTCATATGTGGTGGACTCACTGGCTTGTTAAGCACCAGAGTGAATGCTTCGCTGCCTGTAGCTACTGAGGAAAGTTTTCTCTCTTTCTTATTCAAGGAAGAATCACTGAATTGAAATCAGGGACCCATAGACTTATCTCTCTCTGACTTTGTTCTGTGGACTTCGCTGTCCTTAAGCAAGCATGCTTTGTGCCTTCACTTTCTATCCTCATTTATTAAGCTGATTGTGGAAGGTTAATGAGGGGATACAATGCTGATACCCTCATTCAGGTATACAATGCTGATACCCTCATTCTCCACCTACAGGTATCCCTCTCATTGGCCTGAATTGTGCGGTATCAGAGTTGAATAATATTCTAATTCTTGGATTTCTGAGTTGCATCTAGAACTAAAAAGAAAAACAACAGCTCTGGTATTAGAGAAATCAAGGAGAGTAACATCGATCTTTCCCTTCCTATTGCAAGAGGACTGACAAAAAATTAGCCATAAATTTCTTTCTGGTTCATCAAGAAAAACATAAAGCAACAAACACAATTCTATTTTGACTGTGAAGTTTAGAAAGAAAGAGAGCAATTTGGCGAAAGTATTGTGCTTTTGTTCCTATGTATTCTCATTATTGACACATTCATTGTGTTGTAAGAAATTGAAATATTTACTTCTTATAATGTTGCTTGGACCCAATACATTTGGAATTAAACAAGAGATTTAAAGAAAAAAATAGCCATTAAATATCTACTAATATCTGTCAGAAGGATATCTCATTAGCGTCAATAAGTTTCTTTTCAAGAGTTTCAGCATATTTCCCGCAGGTGAGGTTTATAGGGTAGTAAAAATACAGATGAAAATAGAAAGTGACCTTGAAATAGTAAAATAAATAAATTAAAAAATTTTTTAAATAAAAGTGAGGCAGTGTTTGAGTTCTAGCTAAAATTCTATCACTAACTAATAATGGGATCTTGGAAAATTTGTTAAAGCTACGTAGGTTGCAAAGTGATCTGTTAGATTGGAAGATATCTAGAGCTACTTCCAGTTTTAATTTCACAGTCTTTACAATTTTGTCAAGTATCCAAGTTGATGCTTTCCACAAAGTTAAAATCTACACCTTAGGAAATAACTGCAAGACTGCCATGTTTTCAATCTATTATTTGGAGCTCTGTAGACAAAACTACAATCATCAAGCAAATTAGTTTATCCTCATTTCTCAAGCAATAAAAATGCTGCTTTGCATAGAATCCATTGTTTCTATACTTCAAAATCATGCTTATGTTTGACTTCCCACTATGACAACACATTCACTATGAATAACTTAGCTTTTTATTCTCTTTCTTCCCAATCTTTCTGATCTAGTCCTTTGTTGTAATAAAGGACTGATCAATAAAAGAATGCTAAGACTGCCTTATATGGTTCATCCCTAAAAAGAACTTTAGAAAAGAAGTGCATTTAGATTTTTTTCCAGAGTTTTTTATCTCTCGCTGGAGATTGGAAACAGAATTAACTGCGCTCAGTAATATCCTCCATAAGATGTATAGTCCATAGAGTTATGTTTAGTCTAATGACATCCCTCAGGGCTGGAATGAGATTCTCTTCATTTTGGAGTCTCCACTATCTAGCACCAGGCAAAAAACATGACAGATTTTTCTATAAATGTGTGTTGAACCGAATTTAAAGGAAGGGATCAAGGAAAAGAATTAAAAAAAAAAAAAAACACTTCAAATTAATTGGGCTAGACACTTTGTGAGTGCTTTACAAAAGTTATCCCACAAAGGTTACCAACTTTATGTAGATATTTTCAATAAACACACCGAAGCTGCATTTGTTCAGGGAAAAAGGACCCTATTCTCATGGATTTCATTAATGTGTTAGAGCAAAGTCTCATATCTCTGGCTTGATAAACCAGTTTCCCCTTAGATTCAAGGTTTGGTCCCATGTTCACTCTACCTCATAATCTGCCTGTAACTCAATGTTTTCCATAAGCACTTTGGACTTCATTAGAGGGTAGAAAAATAAAACTTGTAGGTTAATAGAAATGAACGTAGTACATGCATTTAAGAATTATTTGTAAAGTTGTAGAATTCTCAATTTATAAGAACTTGACTTTGCCTTCTTTGAGTGTTAATCGGTAACAATCTTTTTCAAAGGAATCAAAGAATAGATAGTGAAAAATGAGTACGGTTCATTCAATCCCAGCAGCATTTTAAATACTGGCTGAACATACAGCCATGACAGGACCACAGATTTAAGTTAAAAAAAAAAAAAAGGCATTGTGAAAATGAAATACTGAATATACCAAAGTTTTATCAGGTTAGTACTTAGTTCCAAGTACATTCTCTTTTGGCCTATAATTTATAGAATCATTTGTGGAATATTTCCTTCAGTTGAAGTGTCAATGTATTCTGCAGGAACTTTCTATACAAAGGGCATCATATTTACACTCCTGAGGATCTACAACAAATATTTATAGAGCGGCTTCTATGTGCTGAGTATTGCTTTAGGGTTAAGCCCTGGAGATAAAGCTTCAACTGCACTTGAGAGCCACACTCTAGTAAACTACACTCAAATAGGGAGATATAAACCTCCGAAAAGTAAAAAAAATGTGTACAATTAAAACTAAAAATAACATAAACAGATAAATAGGATATATTCAAGTAAAAAAATAAACCAAGTCTATGGAAAAAAAATTGATCGATGATTTAGAAAGATAGTGATTAAAAAGGTCTTCTCTGGGCTTCCCTGGTGGCGCAGTGCTTGAGAGTCCGCCTGCCGATGCAGGGGACACGGGTTCGTGCGCCGGTCCGGGAAGATCCCACATGCCGCGGAGCAGCTGGAGCCATGGCCGCTGAGCCTGCGCGTGCTCCGCAACGGGAGAGGCCACAGCAGTGAGAGGCCCGCGTACCGGAAAAAAAAAAAAAAAAAGGTCTTCTCTGAAGAGGAGTCAGCCATGTGAAGATCTGGTGAAAAAGCATTCTAGGCAGAGAAAAAACCAAGTGCCAAACCTCAAGTACAGACTAGATTGATCTTGTTTGAAATACAGAAATACCAGTGTTCCTGGAATTTCTCATGTGAGAGGAAGGGAGGTTGGAGATGAAGTCAGTGAAGGAGGCACAGATAAATCAGGTCAGGGACCTCCCCTTTCTAGGCAAAGGGGAGGAAGGTGGATTTTACTTGACTTGAATTACAATGGGAAACCATCGAAGTAGGGTACATTCCAAGCATGGGGGAGGGGTGAGGAGACTCCAATTGCCCAGGTCCAGCTGGAGGGTAAATCAGTGATCACATCCTCTTGATGTCCTCCCCCAACAATATGATTGTTATTCTGTTTCCAAAACTGAGGCAAGTACTAGCATCACCATGGCCCAAATGTATCAAGGGAAGTATAAAGAATCTCCTTTCTCTGATTTTTATGCTAATATAAGAAACTAACAATCATGTGTGATAGAGTCACAGAGCAGAAGATGCAGACAATAAGCATGTATATTTAACTGAGTACTATATAACTGGCATTTAATCAGGTGCTTTGAATGCATTACCTTATTTAATTTTCACAGTAATCCTGAGTTAGGTATATCTCTTCATTTGGAAAATAAAACAGAGATCAAGCATCTTGACCCAAGGCATACAATCGATACATGTCAGAGCCAGAATTCAAACTGTGTCTGTCTCCGAAGTAAAAACTCTTAACCAGTAAGTCATGCTGTTTCCATGATCATAAAAAGAGAGGTAAAGTGATAGAAAAATGAAAAAAAACAGTCACTAGTATCCCAGAGTGGCTTCGCTACATCTAAAGCATTGACAGAAACTGACTCAAAATTAGCCATACTTTTAAGAGGATAGCAGTTTCTCAAATAAAATTTAATGTAACCTACTTTTGTGTTTGATAATATCAAGTTTCTTTTCTCAGTAAGGTCAAAAGACCTAAAAGATCCTTAGTCCTAATAGACTTAGAGTACCTCTGAGTAATATTTATGAATGCATCAATATAGTGTCAAAGTTTAAAAATTAATCAGCTGGATTTTTTTTCACAAAAATACCAAACGACTTACTTATTGCTTTTGCCTAATTATCTGTTCTGTCCTACTGGTTTGACAAAATTGGCCTTTTATTTTGGCATAAGGTAAACAAGTATTAATAAATTATAGGAAATTGGAGCCTCCAAGGCGTATTTCAGAAGCAACAAGTTCTTTTCACTCATTTATAACCAACTGCAGTGGGATATATCCAGCAGGTGAGAGGCCATTACCTACAAGCAGATTAATCACATTAAATATCATGCTTTTATGTACCATTCAAAACATTGCCTGAATAAATCACTTTCAGTATCGGTTAGAAAACAGGTGAACTGTAATAGTTAGCATCTCTAAAATTTTCAGGGGTAGCCCTTAGTTTCCTTTCCTCTTGTAGGGATGGTCGAATTCAAACAGACCACAGCTATAAAATAACACTAGAGAAAATTCACAACTAGCACCAGGACTAATATAGTGTTAGTATGGTGAGCTAACACTAACCATGAGTATGGTGAATACTAAATATAGGTATGGTGTGACTGCTAGAACCAGAGCTCATAAGTATGTGTAAAAGTCACAGGTCCTCCCTTAAGAAGCTCCCACAAAGTATGAGCTTGTTACCTCTGAAGAAGCCATAGAACCTGATGATAGATGAAAAATCAGTGATCAGAGTTAACATCACCAATATTGGTACAAACCAATCATATGTGCTTCTTGGTGCAATGCACTGACGATCCAGCATGAGGTCAGTGGTTTTCTTGCCCGAAATTCATAACCTGAACTAGAGAGGAAAACATCAGACAAACCCAAAGTGAAGGAGATTCTACAAAATAACTGGCCTGTACTCTTCAAAAATGTCAAGATCAATAAACACAAAGAAAAGCTGAAGAATTTTTCCTGATTAAATGAGAATAAACAAATACAGTTACTGAGTGCAATGGGTAATCCGATTGAGTCCTGGACCAAGAAAAAAATGAGTATAGAGGACATTAAGGGAGAAATTGATGAAATTTGAATAGGGACTGTGGATTAAATATGAAATGATGTAAGATATAGGATGATGTAAGAACATGTTTTTGTTCTGTAAAATTCAACTACTTCTATAGAAGTATTTAAGGTCAAAGGAGCCTGGTGTCTCTAACTTGCTCTGGAATGGTTCAAAAAAAATGTACTTATGTTTTGATTTACATGAATATACATAGTTTTTGTCTTACAAAAATGGGATTAAGTACACTGTTCTGCAATTGGGTGTTTTCACCTGACAAGTATCTTGAAGATATTTTCTTGTTAGGGATACGTAATCTTATTTTATTCCTTTTAATTGTGCCATTGTATTTTATAAGCATTGATGACTAAGTAGTTTTGATTTTTCAATATTATACACAATATATGATTAACCTTTATTATGCCTGTATCTTTATAACCCTGTCCCAGTATTTCCATGGGATTAGTTACTAGAAGTAGAATTATTAGATCAAATGATATAAGCAATTTAAATCCTGGTAAATGGTACAAGTCACCCTCCAAAAATTTGAATAATTTACCATAGTCTTTAACAGTGTATGAGATTTGCCTTCAGACTCCTCACCACTGGATATTAACCATTTATATTTTATCCAATTTATCTGCATTATTATTGCTTTAATTTGGCTTTTGCAGATTACTGATGAGGTTAAACATTTTTTAATGCATGTATTGGTCATCTGTACTTATTTTCTATAATGTCTGTGCTTATCACTTGCCCATTTTTTTCTTTTGCCATTTTCTTGTTGAATCATAAAGCTTCCTGTGTATTATGATTATTACTCTTTTGTGGCATTTAAACTAAAAACAAACAAAAAAAAAAAGACTTTCTTCCATACTGTGCTTGTCCTTTACCTTTGTTTACGATGTCTATTAAGAATTTTAAGTTTTGTGTAGTGAATTCTTTATCTTTTATTTATGTATTATTGGTTTGATATCTTGTTTAAGAACTTTTTCCTATCCCTAAAAATAGCCTTCTACATTTTCTTCTATTACTTTAAAAATATTTACATCCTAATCTACTAGTAGTTTTTATATAGTATGAGGTAGTAATTGAAATCAAATTTTGTTTCCAAATAAATGTCCATCCCTATTTCATTTAATGCTTGCTTAATTTTACTTTCCTTACTAACTTGAAATTTAATCTTTTTCATATATTAAATTACCAAATAGATATTGCCTGTTTCTGTTCTCCTTATTCAATATCATCTATGTAATTCTGAAACAATACTGTGTTATTTTAGCTCTGTGATATGTTAAAGTTTATGTCAGAACAATACCCTCCCTCCATTCCCTGTCTTATACATGTGATGTAATAATTAAGAATACAGATTCCAGAGCCAGTCCTGATCATAGCACTTTCTGCCACTGGCATGTCAGTTGAACTTTCTGTACCTCCTATTCCTTAGCTGTAAAATTTGCAAGAGTATAGGATTACTACCATAATTACAGGATTGCTAAGATTATAGCATTATTATTCACTGTGATAAATAAATGAATACATGTAAAATTATTAGATCAGTATTTATCATATAATAAATACCCTATTGATGATGCCTATTACTATTACCCCCTTACATTTTATTTTTGAAAAATATGGTCATTCTTTTGCAATTCTTGCTTCATGTAAACTTCTGCATCAGTTTTCCAATTTCCATAAATATTACCATGTACTTATACTTTGTTAGGGCAGTGAGCACTAGGTTAATTATACCTGAAATCCTTTTTGTGTAGCTTGGTATTACTGACTAATGGAGCCCTGTCTTCATATGAAAGTATAAATAGAGTCAAATATATCACTCCCTTTACTCTGGACTTACTATGGTTAAAGCTGCCCCCTCCGACCACTGACGAACAGCTCCCAGGACGCTGAGGAGAATGGTTTGAAAATCTCTGCTCTGGAATAATTTTTGTCTTACTACACAATCTCTCAACAAATGTATGTTTGTTTCAGTGAACTGTGACTTAGTTACTGTGTTTTATCATCTGAGAGGAGTTGCCATTTGGTGTGCTTCATAAGAAAATCATCTTTAGACGATATTCCAGAATTTGCAATTTCAGAAAAGAAATAAATAAATGACCACCATTCCCATCTGTTCCAAGGCTGCATTTTACTAAAAAGGCATAATAGATTAATGTGCACCATATGAACGAATTTTTGTTTAACCAAATTCAGTAAAGCCTGTTTTTAGGGGTTCTCACTGTAACATATGGTTAGGTGAGATGATATTATAATTATATCCACATCGCTACGGTAAATATGCTAACTGCACTAGTCTTTTTTATAAAATACACTACTGGATTTTGTGGTCCGGTAGGACTGTTATTGGTTGTCTTCTTGATTTAATATAAATAGCTCCCTAAACTATAAGTAATCTAATAAGCTTTTTGTATTTTTATATTTATGTCATCACTTCTGTGAAGCTAAAAATGCAGTTCACTAGTTACTGTCACAACCGTAGTCCACTGAGTACAAGGAATGAAAATAGGCTGCATTTGTTCTATTGTTATACTTTGTTCGACCAAGTGACAGCATGAACTTGCATCTAAAACACAAGTTATTGTATACTGAAGGCCAAAGCATAGGCTGGTTTGGGAGTATGAGCTAATAGTTCAGACATGGGATAACAGTGAATGGCTCTCTGGGTTCCAATGAGTAGGGCAACTTTCCAGTTCATCTGAGAGAAGCACAGTCCAGCATCATCACAGCGATGTAGTCATCTGAGAGTCTTAGTAGCTCTGAAAGAGCACATTGCAGAGACTGTGGCTAGTTAGCCAGTTACTGAATGTTGCACACTGCTTTGCCTGTGTGTTAATAAAAGGGAGCACAGATGGGACTATTGTTTTAGGAGGGTACCAATAGTGGGTATCCTGATGCATTGTGTCATCAAAATATACAATGTCACAGAAAAAAAATGGATGACTTTCAACAGAGGGCTATTATGTTGAGCCATGCTAGGTACTTTGAGCCACTTGTGTAGAAGAGTAAATTTCAATTATTCACCAGAGGTAGTCTCCTAGATGCCTTGTAATTATTGGATAGGTCATTATAAATATGACTCACATAACATGCATTTTGCTATGTAGAGATGAAAATCAATGGTTTTTAGTTGAACAATAAACAATAACTACAAAAGTTGAACTTAGAGTCTTTAGAATTCACTGAACTCTTTGAGCATTTTCTTTGCTCTAACCTACAGAAACACATCTGCAATATGATTATATCCCCATGTGACACACAAGATAAATGAGTCTTAGAAGTGAATAGATTTGGCCAATATCACAACTAACAGTTCTGGAGCAAAATTTAAATTGGTTTGTCTAATTTCAAAGTCTTTAACCTAACTTGAAAAGAAAGACATAAAATCTTCTTCAGGTTTTGTATTTGAGCTTGAGTCTAGGTACTTTTGTGTTTAATTTTCTAATCCTCAAATATATAGGGGCTTTTTTTGTCTATTTGTTATCAATGTCTAATTTAATAGCATAGTATCCAAGAAATATATTCTGTGTTATATTAATTTTTGAATAAAATTTTGATATGGAAAATTTGATTAATTTTCTATAAAGCTTCAATTGTAGAAAATAATTGAGAACATACAAAAAGATTCAGCTGCAAGGACTTTCTATACATTGTTCTTTATAAACACAAAAATTTTGAGGAAAAATATTGTTACGTGAGTTATGAAAAAAAGCACAAAATAGATCACTCTGTAGTTGTTAAAAATCATGATTCAAAGAAATTTAATAACATGGAAATACATTTTTAAATTAAATAAAAATAATACATTTTCAAAACGCAAATTTAGTATGGTCTCATTGTGCGTGTATCTGGAAGGCAAAATTCAGAAATGTTAACATTATTGTTTGGGAAGATTGGGAATGATCTTTATTTTTTTTACTTTTCTGTATTTCTAAAGTTTCTAATATCTATTAGTTTTGTTTTTTTAATATTGCTTTTAAAGCCTTATATTAATATAAACTATACACAGAACTAAAGTTTTAAAGTTCCTTTTGATTTGGTTTACCCTGACTTTTTAGGTCAAAGTAATGCAAATAGGAACTTTCATTGGCCCTGAAGAGAGACAGTTGAAACTTTTGGTTCAAAACACATCATAATTTCTGATATATTTAAAACAGACAACACACACATTTCCAAAAAATTTCTACTCCTACTGCTGAAAGTTGTTTCAATTGGCCAGATATACCCAGCCTGTACTACCCAATTTAATCAGAACTTTGGGTTACTAGAATTGCTTCAATACTACCCCAAAACTTTAAAACAAATGTAGACTTCTATTGTTAATTGATATTGTCTAGCAAACATTAATTGATATTATATCATAAAAATTTAATATAACAATAGAAAATTTTCACAAAGTTCTGCAGAAGTTATATGCTGTAGAAGCCCAGTACAATTTTTCTTGGCATCTCTTCTTACACTGATTAATATTTCTTTTGTGCATCATTATTCTTCTAGAGACCAAATGAACTTAAAATTTATTACTCAGTTTAACTATATTGCTTGTAAGTCAACAAAATTCAAAACAGAGGAAGAAAATTGTACTTACTTGCTAATCAGTCAACATGACAAAATATAAAGATACGTTGACTTAAAATAATATTTTTGACCTGTAATAAAATGCTTGGTAATACTCTAAATAAAACAGAATTTCAGCTTTTAAAGGGCTTCAAACCAGAAGATTATTAAATTTAAAAAAATCAGACCTAAAAAAATTATAAAACAGAATGATAGCTTAGATGTGGAGAAATCAGGCATCCTCATAAGCTCTTATTTGGAGTTATAGCCTTTCTGACCCTGGATGTCAACATAGAGAACAGTCAGCTATCAATATGAATAATAGCCCAGGACCATTAGATGAGAACGAAATAAGCTTTCTTTTAAGGCACTGAAATTTTGGTGTCTATTCAGTCAGCCTGCTAATCATTAATGTAGTCTCCATCTCTCCCCTCATCTACCTTTCTCTCTAGCCTCATCTTTTTAAATTAGGATTACTTGTGGTGTTACTCTATGCCTTTTATTTACTTTCCTGAGAAACTATCTGCCCTCAGTGCCTGGAGACTTATAAAAACTCTCGTCTGTAATATAGCTAATAGAATTTGTCCAAATTTAGAGTAATATTGGCATTTTCCCCCAGCTTCGAAGCTGAAAAATTATTTTTTACATACTTATTTTTATATGGACATTCCTATTGTTTAATGAAAGAAGACTAAATGCCTGTTCTTACATTGACATACTTTACTAAAACTTTGATTTGGAATTCTTTTTTTCTTCTTTTTATTAGTATTAATTTTTCAGTAATATATGTGAATTAATTATGCAATTTTTAATGAGAAAAGGGGGAAAAAGTTTTGTTACAGTAGGTATTTATCCCACTGCTCATGCACAGTGTTGAATTTAATTAAACTTAAGTTCAGGTATAGACAAAAATTTCTGGCATTCTCAATCTGGCTTTCATTTCTTGGCAAAATCTTCTGCATGGGCCTGTCACAGTCACAAATATTGGCAAGACAGTGTTCATCCAGGGGATGCTCTCTCTTTCTAGTTTTCATCTTCAATTCTCTTTGTCCAGAATTAGGAACTGAAAAGCTACGGCTTACTTCAAAATCTCTCATATGTAACTACTGAAACAATATTCCTGCCCATGGGAGCCAAACTCCCAACTCTGATTTTCCAAAGTCCCTAGATCATTCAAGGTCCATCTCTACTGTTGCCTGCTCTAGGAAGGTTCCGTGACTCCTCAAACAGATGTATTTAACATCTCCATTCATACAATTTTATTTAACACTTGCATGTGGTGCTTTCCAGACCAGGCCTTTTATCAGAGGAATCCTAATCTTTCTGTGCTTCTCGAATTGCAAGCTCCTCGAGGTCAGAGTCTATGTCTTGTTTGTCTTGATATCCTCTATACCCCTTAGACTGTAGAATACATATAAATGATGTTTGCTGAATTTAATTAATTTCCTTGAATTAAACTGAGCAAATATTCAACATAAGTCAATATTTCTGCTGTTTACCTGCCCCTGAAACTCTGTTTTCATGACATTTTCAGGTGATAGGATTACTTTCTTCCAAGAGAAAGATAAGATGATAGTGGGCAAGAAGTACTGAAGTCTTAGATGGAATAAGCAGAAAGAAACTTGTTTCTGAAATCACTAATAGGAATATCTTTAGGAAAAAAAAAAACTTGAACAACAGTTTTGGTGGCACAAAATCTAGAATTTTTAGATTTAGTTATGTATCAATTAACAAGATTGCTAGGGAGCCTAAGTAGTTTTTCAGACATTATGTCATTAGGAAATATATTCTAAGCTTCAAATACCTGGCTGAAACTGTGTTTCTGGAATAAAATACTTCCTTAGTAACAAATTATTATAGCAAAAAACAGCTGGCACTGTCAGTAGCACAATCTATGAACGATCCTAAGAAGTGTATTCTCTGCAGTTCTCTCAATTTAGTTGATACACCGAGCTATACACAATGATAGATCTTTCTGAGATTTTATGATCCATCTTGAGTAGAAGGTTTTGTAGTGTTGTCAGGCATAAGAGTGATGTGTACTCCACAAATATTTGTTATATCATAGAAAGCTTAAACTTTGGGAGGAAGAATATAACTGTCCTTGTTCTATTTAATCTCACTGAGTCACCATGTTTTGTTCTATATTTCAAGAGCACCTATAACTAACAAGGCAGCACTTTTTTAAAATTACAGTGAAAATCCAGAAGTGGTATTTCCTAATCTGGACTTTGTTAGTCTATAATTTCCACCATAGGCTTTTTAAAAAAGTAGAGCAAACGGTCACAATCATTTCTGTTATTATTCACTAACTTTCACTCCAACAGAAGGAATTTCTACATTGCCCAAATTTAGAAGGATTTTTGTTTTCAAAAATTGCAATTAAATGTATTATATACATACAATGAAATATTATCCATCCAATAAAAGAAGTGAAGTTCTGACATATGCTACAACCTCGATGAAATTTGAAAATATTACGCTGAATGAAATAGACCAGACGAAGGACAAACATTGTGTGATTCCACTTACATGTAATAGCTAGAAGAGGGAATTTAATACAAGCAAAAAGTAGATTAGAGGTGAGCTGGAGCTGGGGAGAAGAAGGGAAGGGAGTTATTTAACAGTTACTGCTTAACGGTTACAGAATTTCTATTTGAGCTGACAAAGTTTTGAAAACAGATAGTGATGATGGTTGTACAACATGGCGAATGTGATTAATGCCACTGAATTATACACTTAGAAATGGTTAAAATGTCAAAAATTTTATGTTACATATTTTACCACAATTTAAAAAAAACTGGAAAATTTCAATTAATGAATGGTGGCGTGGCCAAAAAAATAGCATAACATTGAATTTTATGCCTGTTACAGCTCTGATTACGCTATAATTTTAAAAGTTCTTCCCCAAATATTGGAGTTAAATTTTTGAAACTGGTGGAAGAATTATCAATTAAAGAAATTAAGAATTTATTTGTAGGGGGTGGAATATGAATAATCTTATTAAACTGTTAAAATACATTTTAAGTATGTACTTATATAACCATAATAAAGAATACTAAATAATTTACAAAATAGAAAATATAAAAAATAAAGGCAGAATGCTAAATAAAAAGGCAATCAGTGATATTTTACTTTTCTTAATTTAATTGATTATTATCCAATATCTCTACTTTGATATTTGATTCCAAGAGAATTCTTTGAAATGATGCCAATAAATTTTTCACGACCATCATGAAAAAGGTAGTAAAGGTAATCAAACACAGCAGAGGGCGAAAAGTAGTTGAGACAAAGCAGTTCTCTCATTGTTCTTCCTCTCACAATATAATGAAAGCATTCAAGATTGTTATAATTGAACTGTGAAAGTTTAATTGTTCAATTATCTGTTTGTGGTTTCAGCCGGTTCATATTCCTTGACCAACCAGTTTTTGGCATGTGAGATGGATGGAGGGCTTCTGAGTGGCCTTTTACTTTTGTAGAAAGTGTGATACCCATGCACAGAGGTCATTCTTTTTCTCATTTACAGGCTACTTTGCAGCCACTTACACATGTGTAGAAAATATTTCAAGTCTTACTTAGAGGTCAATGTTTTTCTTAAATCCCACTACTTTGTTAGATAGTCTTAAATTATAGTGTAAAAAATTCAACTATTTTTGTAGTTTTTTCCCATTGATCTCAAAGCTCCTTTCTCTCTTATCACTTGATATAATCAAATCTTTAAGATTTCTTCTAATAGATTCTAAGAATGAGAATTTAACAATTGGAACTACCACTTGGTTCAATGTCACTGAATCTTTTCCAATCAAAAAAAAAAATTGTTTCGGTCACTATAGTGATATTTAATTTTCTTTTTCCACCAGAGAAAACCTGCAAAATCATTTTAAAGCTTCTGCCATTTTGCATGATAAACAGATTATTTTACTTCATACATCAACTCCTTTATTCTCTAAAGAATAAAAAATGGAATAAGTATTTCATCCTTTGGATATAAATTGTGTGTTGATTTCATTGAGATAAGTGATGTGATTCAGCAGGTGTCTGGGACAATCTCTCTTTAGTCTTTTTTTGTCATAGGACTGGCTTCGTTGTGGGAGAATTGTTTTTGCCCATGTTTTTCTGCCAATCCCAACTAAGTAGAGGAGAGTTATGCAATTTCGATACCCTCATCTATTCTTTTGACTTTTCCTCCTTAATGTTAGCATTCCTCACATCCCACCTGTACCAACAGCACTACTTTGAAGAGTTAAAGTAGAAAAGGAAGGAGAGTTTGAAAGAGAGAAAGCAACACAAAAGTTGACAAAAATATTTGATTTTAGAAGGTGCGAGAAAATTTAAAAATGTATCTCTTCGAGAATAGTCTTAAATTTACAAATAAAAATTTGAGAAGATAGTGCAGATTTTCAATATACAACACCCAGTTTTTCCCATTATCAAAACACTGCATTAGTATGATATTTGTTATAGTTCAAAAGTCAATATTGATACTCTACTATCAGCTAAAGTCCATTGTTTATTCACATTTTTAAGTTTTTATTTAATATCTCTTTTCTGTTCCAGGATCATATTGATGATACCACATTACATTTAGTTGTCATACCTCCTTAGGTTCTTTTTGACTATGACAATTTGTCAGACTTTTCCTGTTTTTAGTGATGCTGACTATTTTGAGTAGTACTGATCAGGTATTTTTGTAAGATGCCTCTCTATTGGATTTTGTTTTATGCTTTTCTCATGATTAGAATTGCATCATAGGTTTAGGGTAGGAAGGTCACAGAGATAAAGTGGCATTTTCATCACATCAGATCAAGAGTACAAGCAATCAACATGATTTATCATTGTTGATGTTGACCTTGATCACTTGCTGAGGTAGTGACTGTCAAATTTCTCCACTATAAAGTTGTTCTATTTTTCCCCTCTTTGGAAGAAAATAAAACTCACAGACTACATTTAAGGGATGAGGAGTTATGCTCTCTCTGCTTGAGGGCAGAGTATGTACATAAATTATTTGGAACTCTTCTACATGGGATATTTGCGTATTTTTCTCATCTATTAAGTTATCCAAACTTTTATTTATATAACTATGTATTCATAGACACTTATTTTATACTTTATTTTATTGCTCAAATTGTTCCAGAATTGGCCATTGGTAGCTCTTTCAGTTGGCTTCTGTGTCCCTTTGATATGCCCCATAAACGTATTTGTGCTTTTTATTTTTTACCACTTTGTTACTTTCTGATACTTCAAGATACTATAGGCTCATCTTGTGTATTTCCTGCCCCAATCCTAGAAGCTGGTGTTTCCCCAGGGAGCCATGGTTCCAGTCATTGGAGAATGCTATTAAGAAACCAAGATCTGGGCACTAGGTCTACTTGCTACTAAAGGAGTGTCATTCCTTTTAGGCTCTTTGAGCTGCATAAATTAAGCTCTTTCTTTGCGTAAATTAAGCTTTCTTCTTTGGCTGTAAAGTTCTACATGTTTTGACACATGCATAATGTCATGTATCCACCATTATAGTATCATACAGGATAGTTTCACTACCCTAAAAAATCCCTGTACTTTGATTATTCAGTTCTTCTTCTATACTCCCAACCCCCTGGCAACCACTCATCTTTTTACTGTCTCTATAGTTTGTCTTTTTCAGAATGTCATACAATTGTAATCATTATACTTCAGACTGGATTCTTTCAAAGAGCCATATGATTTAAGTTTCTTCCATGTTTTTTCATCATGTGATAACTCATATCTTTTTATTATTGAATACTAATGCATTGTATGGATGTGCTGCAGTCTGTTTATACATTCACCTTGCAGGTTTTTACATATACATAAATTTTTAATCAATTGGGAAAATACCCAGAAGTTCAATTGCTGAATTATATGGTAAAATTATGCTTCCTTTTTTTATTTCTAAATTTTTCTCTCTCCACTAGCCAACTAAATATGGCATTGTGCGATGTTTGTCTCAGGTGATTTCTCCTTTATGGCAATTAGGACTTCATTGACTTTAACGACTATGTTTAAGGTTAAGAAACTTTTGAAAAAAATTTAAATTAGAGATATCTGGTAAGATATGATTGATGAAAGTCATGCTTATTCTATTTTTTCCTATGATAGGGAAGTCTACCAAAATGAATATAAAGAGAAAAGAATATCTACAATGCAACTAGGAAATTGTTACAATTTAAAAAAGTAGTTTCTCTGAAAGTTATTCACTGAACACAATACAGTTTGGACCAAATTAATAAAGTATACCAAGAGATGATATGTATTTATCAAGGTCTTTAACAATTACAGATTTACCTCAATTCAAATAGCAAAGACCTGCAAGACTCAAATAATGATATATTTTTGGAACAAGAAAGAATGATAAGAGAGGTGGACAGGCAAAGGAGAAAACAAAAAAATACCTGAGTGGGCCATTTTCACTATACAGAACAAAACATGTTTAAATGAATATACCTAAAAAGGAACAAAAAAAGTGAAAATGATGAGAAAGAGATGGTAGATATGGGAAAAGCAAAAGGAGATCTAAAATATAGAGAAGAAAACAGAGTAAATGGAGCAGAAAAAAAATTTAGAGATGTAAATGAAGTAAAGGAGAACTGAGTTTGTTAATCAAAAAAAAAATGCTGTTCCAAAAAAAAATTATTTTGACGTTATTGAATATCAAACATGGGTATTAGGTGGAAAACTAACATTCGCATACAAGAAGAATTAAAAATCAGTTTGTATAAGTAAAACTATTTTTAAAAAGAATATCAAGACTGAAACATAACACCGATGTGAATCTACTGGGAAATATATGTATATATATTTCATACTAAAATTAAGGCAACCAAGACATTAATCTAAATAAAGAATTCTGGGATGGAGAATCTTTGTTTTAATCATTTCAGAAAAAAAGGTATTGATAGATATTAATAATGTTAGGATAAAAAAACTAAGAAAATTCAGGTGTTTGGAGGATAGAAGTTGAGAGTATGTGCATACACGTGTTAATATATGCATATTTCAGAATACAGAATAAATCAATACCATCCTAAGTAAGTAAATTTTTTAAAAACCCTCCCCTTCACCCTAGTGGAATGGACTGCAAAGGTGTCAATCACCCAGAAGGCTTCCAGATGTTATCTTTGCTTTGTAAACAACAGTTTTGAACAATCAGTTTCAAGTCTTTGGATGAAACCTCCCCCTGAACAGCTGACAGCTGATCTGAATACTTCTCTATTCCTCACCAAATATTTGCAAGGCCATTCTCCCCCAGTTCTAGAAAAAGTTAGTATTAAGATGATGACAGAGTCCTGTTCCCGGATCAGTGTCCTTTGCAATTTCCCATTGTAGTTTCACTGCATGCCTCTCCAAGGAAAGATAAGAATGTAAAGGAACAACATGCTTCATCTTACTGTCCCTCTGATGATAAATTTCCCCAATAATACCTATTTTTGTGCCTATACAAGGTGCCCTTGTGACATCTGCCTTTGCCTACCACTCTGCAAGACTGTACCACTCTACAGGACAAATTCATGCTTCAGTTCTCTTTAAAATATTTATATCCCTTTAAGCACCAAAGTTCTATTTGGCATATAACAATTAATTAGGTCATAAATTCACTAGTTACATTTTAGTGTTCTTAAAAAGATTTAAGAGGAACCAAATTCTCATCAGCAATACATCCACAAATCACATTTCAGAATGTTACTTCTGAAGGCAATAATTTCAATATTTTATTGATTCTAATTACATGCAATTTGAAGGGCACAATTTTCTATACTGACAATGAGTTCTGGGGGTGCACTAGATCTAGCCCTCAATATCTCATATATGATGTGGGAAAGTGATCATTAACCTGTCATTGAAAGTCATCTATAACTATGATTCATAAAATGAAGAAAAAGTAGAAATATATAAAGTACAAAAGATAAGCATTCTTTAAATGGTAGTAGAAATATAATACAATAGTTTGCCTAAATTTTAAATTTCTTGCAATAAATAATTATGTGTTAGGTAGTGTACATCTGTGCTACTTTAACTAAGAGAACTTACAACACAGTTCTTCAAGCAAAAATGGAAGCTTATTCTCTCATATAACAGCCTCAGGTGGAGAGGCTATCAAAGTAGTTCTCTATGAAGTCATACAAGGATGCAGATTCCATCCTGCTGCTTTGTCATGTCTTCAGTTAGTTTTTATCTACATGATTATAGCAAACTCACACCATAACTTCTGTGTTTCAATTTAAGCCAAGAGTGGAAAAAGAAGCGAATGGTAAGTGGTTTCCTCTAGAGGTTGTGACTGCTTTAGAGGTTGTGACTGCACACATAACTTACCTTCGCATTCCATGAGCCAGAATGAAGTCATGTAGCTACACCTGGCTCCAGGGGAGGCTGGGAAGTATAGTCTGTAGCTGGATAGATGCAGCTGAACTTGAACTTGGAGGTTTCTGTTACTGCAGGGAAAAAAAGAACATATACTAGAGACGATTAATCTGTGTGTGTGTGTGTGTGTATGTGTGTGTGTGTGTGTGCTGAAGATTGTTACCCTGCCTTCTGTGCAGGGAGAAGCAGTAAAAAGGTCTTTTACATAGATGTTTTCTGAAAATTTTTAAACAGGCCACTGACAAATAGCCAGAATGCAGGATATGAAATGTTTCACCATGTTTTTCTTGTCTAATTCCAATTATTTTCTTTAAGATCTCTTATTTTAAGCTTCGCTTCCTAGTCCATGTTTCCTGAAGAAAACTCAGCAAAAAGCAGAAAGGGTTTACTCCTCAACCCAAATTGACCTCAAAGAAATGAAACTGCTAGAGTTTGGGTATCCCACCCAAGCACCCCACAACTAACCTTCGCAGCAGTATGCCTTTGTGTAGTAAGCTGTGATGATCCAATGACACTAAAGTTGCATTCATTCATTTACTACTATGCATTCTGAACCCCACCACTTCTTACCCTCCACTGCTACAGTCCTACATCAAGCTATGACTGTCAATCACCAGGGATGCTGCAACTGGTCACCCCACTTCTATCTCTCCTTCTAAGAGGAATTTTCCACGTAGTACCCCAAATGATTATGAATCGGATCACATCGCCATCCTACTGAAGTTCTCCACTGAAATCCCCATCACAATTAAGATAAATCCCAAATTCTTTACCATGACTCTCCATGTTTTAGCCCAAGCCTACCTCTTAAAACCCCATTTTCTACCACTCTGCTGAACAACTAGACCTCCTGTGTTAACTCTTCCATTGCATAAAGGATGAAATAGATCACAATATTTCCTCTTCTTATGATCAAAGAACTCATTTCTGTGCTTTCATAATTGAAGATTGTAGTAACCCCAACCTTAAGCCCTGTCATAGACCTCCCATTTTTAACATCTGGAGTATTCTCTAGCTGAAAAGAAATAGGTCAGGGACATCAGCCTGGGTTTGAACTTTTAACTAACTAGTGACCAGGAGTCATGTCTACGGCCTTTGAGATAATCACGTTACAGATAGTTACTTTGTTTTCTAACTTCTTCCTCATATTTCTCTTCGTTGCTGGGCTCCATTGGAAGTTAAATATTTTCTTATGGAGGAAGCAAAGCTAGGTGCCAATATGCTGTAGAAGGGAAGCATAGAAAATTGTGGACTAGTATAATGAACTCAATCTCTTATGTCTCCACAGGCAGAGCAAGATCTCAGTATGGAGACTGGAGGAGGTTCCACTGAATGTCCTTTACCGCTAATGTAATACATGTGTATTGCTACAGAATAGTTGGTATTTCATAAATGTCACATTGCTTTATTATTTTTATATGTGATTTGAACCCTATTTACCAAGATTACTTTTAAAAATTTCCATGTCAGTAATGTTTCTAGGTTGTTTACCACTCTTTTGATTTGGGTTATGCAGGGTCCCAGAAAATGGGGAAGAGCTCTTGTCTTCAATTGGTGGTATCAAGAAAGAGGCCACTCCTCACTTCAGTCTTTGACATAACTTGCCTCCTCGCCAGAACTTTGTACAATCCCAAAGTATAAGACTTCCAACTACAAAAACCCGTATTTTCTCCCAGTGATTTCTTCTTCCAGAGGAGGCAATATATAATGGCTAATAATATAGAACTTGGAATCAGGCTGCCCCAAGATTTGAATCCTGGCACCAGGCAACTTATTGGCTATGTGATCTTAGACATGTCATTTAACCTTTCTTTCTCTCAGTTACCTCATCTATAAACTGAGGATAATAATAATAGCACCTATCTCCAGGTTTTTATGAAGATCAAATAGGATAAAATCCTTGAAGACCTTCTCAGATCTTGCACAGTGTAAGTCCTCAGTAAATGTTAGTTTGTTATTGTTGTTGTGGTGGACATATTCTGAAACCCAGATCAGAGAACCACCCTATCATGTCTCCTAACCCATCCCCAGGGGGAAAGAGGCTCATGAATTTCCCAGTTAGGTAGGAGGAAAGGTGGAAAGTGAGCTAATGACGCTATAGTTGGAGAAAAAATGATGAAATTAGATTTGCACTGTTATTCTGCAGCCTTTACCTATTAATAAATGACGTTGCTACATTAATCTCTCCCTCTCCTCCAATACTCCCTTTCATGCCCCCCCAACTTTGTCCTCATTGTCTAAGGTCTTTGACCCCTTCCTCAGGTCAGACACACACTACCCCTACCTAAAGGATAGCAGGTCCTAGTCCCTTCTTATATCTTATAAACTGTAATCTCTGCTGCTTTGAGCCATGTCCAGATGCCACCTTCTCTGTTCCTGGAGACTGCAGTGGGAAGGCATTAGGTTGATTCCCATAGGGTGGGAAACAGAAGGACTGAGCGCTGCAACCCTAGCCTCTCTTTAGCCACTGTGAAGATCTGCAGCTATATTATCTTTCTACAAATATGACTCAAATTATGAGATTCAAATTATTTCTTGAAAATCAGCCAATCTAGTCTACACATTGTATATGTATTTATTCATTCATTATGTAACATAATGAAAGGCCAACCAAATTGACTAAATTATTTGCATGTTCACCTAGACAAAAGGCACCATGTTCATATAATTATTTTATCTGGTTATTTTTTAACAATAGTTACAGTTTTATGCCAACACACCCTGGAAAAGGCAATTTCACAGTACTTTATATATGGGTACATGTTACACAGTTCATAGTCCCCAATTTTCTCTCTAGAGGGATTGGCCTGAGGGGCAAGGATGTGACAGTAGAAGGATTACAAAGGGTATATGAAAACAAAAGTGCAGAAATATCCCTATTTTAAACACCAAGTCACCATTTATAAGTTATATGACCTTAATCATGGTTTAATCTCTCTGAGCCTCAGTTTTTCTGGTTCTAAAAATGTGGCTACTTATATTAATTATTTAAAATTAGATCTAAATAAAAGCTATAGGAGCTTACGGGAAGATGGCGGAAGGGTAAGACGCGGTGACCACTTTCCGCCCCACAGATACACCAGAAATACATCTACATATGGAACAACTCCTATAGAACACCTACTGAACGCTGACAGAAGACCTCAGACCTCCCAAAAGGCAAGAAAACCCCACGTACCTGGGTAGGGCGAAAGAAAAAAGAATAAACAGAGACCAAAGGATAGGGACGGAACCCGCACCAGTGGGAGGGAGCCGTGAAGGACGAAAAGTTTCCACTCACTAGGAAGCCCCTTCTCGGGCGGAGACTGCGGGTGGCGGAGGCGGGAAGCTTCGGAGCCGCGGAGGAGAGCACAGCCACAGCGGTGCGGAGGGCAAAGCGGAGAGATTTCCGCACAGAGGATCGGTGCCGACCAGCACTCACCAGCCCGAGAGGCTTGTCTCGGGGCGGGCGGGGCTGGGAGCTGAGGCTCGGGCTTTGGTCGGAGCGCCGGGAGAGGACTGGGGTTGGCGGCGTGAACACAGCCTGCAAGGGGTTAGTGCGCCACGGCTAGCCGGGAGGGAGTCCGGGGAAAAGTCTGGACCTGACGAAGAGGCAAGAGACTTTTTCTTACCTCTTTGTTT